>NC_056526.1:715275-729199 GCF_019175285.1 Sceloporus undulatus | reverse complement strand
CCCTTGGTCTGCATGGGCCGAGAGGCGATAGAGGAATGCTTCATTGACCATCGCTCCCTTGGTCTGCATGGGCCGAGAGGCGATAGAGGAATGCTTCATTGACCATCGCTCCCTTGGTCTACATGGGCCGAGAGGCGATAGATAAATGCTTTAATTGGTGTTCTTGTCTTCCGCCGACTACGACTTCTCATAGGAGGAGGTTTGCCCCTATTGCCTTCCTCTGAGAAAAGAGCATCACTTGCCACCACCGTGGGTTTCCAAGGCTAGGACTTGATTCGAACTCAGGACCCCCGGAGTCCTCATCCGACATTCAGACCACTACACCACACTGCCACACTGCTTTTAAACTGACTTTATGAGTTGTTGTGTGCCTCCATGTTATTTTAGACAAGTTATGGAGACCCTAAGGAGAACCTATCACAGTGTTTTCTTGGCAAGTTTATATAAGGGACACCATTTTACTACACCATTGTATGTAATGGGACCTGAGCATCCATGGATTTTGGTATCCACAGGGGATCCTGGAACCAAACCCCAGCGGAGAACAAGGGCCCACTGTAGTTAACATAAGTAAAATATATGAAATCATCATTGCACATTAGCCAGCTATATAACCATGTATTTGTCAGCAGTGACAGCAATGTTTCTCTGCTTGTTTAACCTATAAAACAATTCTTCATCTGTCAGGAGTGCTTTGATTGAGAGTTCCTGCATGGCAGAATGGGGTTGGACTGGATGGCACTTGTGCTCTCTTCCAATTCTATGATTCATATCCCCTTCCAAGATAATACCAACCGGTTGGTATAGACAGTGGTTTTATCTTCACAAGGATCCCGGATGGTCCCTATAGCCATCTTTGGTCAGCAATTTGGCTGCAGCATTAGGGACCTGCTGGAGTTCCCACGCATTGCTATCTCCCTGCTAACTCCCTCCATCTTCTTCCCAACAGCCCTGCAAAGTAGGCTAGCCATGCTGAGAGAAGGAGAACTTTTTTGCCAAGTGGGGATTTGAACCCAGCCTATTTCTGGCCGGATGCACTAAATCTTCCCACCCTTTCCTCTCTTCCTCCCAGTGATGATGGGCTCCTTGCTGGCCGCCACCACGGAAGCGCCGGGCGAGTACTTCTTCTCGGACGGAGTGCGGCTGAAGAAGTACCGCGGGATGGGCTCCCTGGACGCCATGGAGAAGAGCAGCAGCAGCCAGAAGCGGTACTTCAGGTGCGCCTTTTCGGGGAAAGGGCTCTTGGCCGGTGGGACGCTAAAGCAAAAGATGGGGCGGTCAAGTGTGGGTGCGAGTGCTGGCACCTGCTGCTACTCTGCCAGGTGTGTGCACAAGGACCTGCAGAGGACAAGCGGATCGGTCCCTGACCACAAGATGCTTGCAATCCTAAGACCTTGTCCAGGGCAGGAAACAGAGGCTACTTTGCAAATGCAGAAGCCTTATGGAGTTTCTTTCCCAGGTGTGGGTTCTTCACCTGACCCACAGAAGGGCATATTGTGGGGAGAAAGAGGGAAGGGGAAAGGTTGGTCTCTAAGGACATGGGGGGGGGCATAAGGGATAGTGGTGGCTTAAGGGGTGGTAAGAGGAAATGGAAGGAGGCTGCAAAATTTGGTGTGGGCTCAGAATCCGGAGTGAGGTCGCTGCAGGGTAGATGCAAGCGTTGCAACTAGCATTGCATGGAATCACATACATACCATGAGACTCTTTGATATTACAGTAAAATGCTTCAGCTTCTGGTTTTTCCAGTTGCTCAAAGGATTTGGATTTTTTAAAATCTTTTAAACCATTTTTATTTTGAGCAACAGAAGAAGACGGAAGCTGAAACATTTTTGCTGTAATGTTTAAAAAGTCATGTTTGTTAATCACTCTGGTAAATATAGATTGTAAGCGATTAATTGGCTCCCTCTGGGCTCCAGAACAAGCCAATCAGGGACACTCCCATGGAAACTTGCCCAGGTTTTAAGGCCCTCGAGTCCCTGTATTGGAAGAAAGCTGGGATAGATAATAATAATAATAATAATAATAATAATAATAATAATAATAATAATAATAATAATGGGTTTGTTTTTTTTTGAGGGGGAGCGAACAAGTTGAGGGCTGCAAATCTCCCTCCCAGGGGAAGCCAGAAGCAGCTAGACTCCTGTTCTGGACCTGCTGGATGCTCTCCAAAGAGATGCTGTTTGTGGCTTTCAGTTCTTATTTTTCAAAAACCCAGTTTCCCAGTAAAGAGGAAAAGAAAAACAGTAGGAGATGAAGATGAAGCTTTGGGGTTTCTTTGCTCCATAGCAAAGCTTGGGCATGGGGCATTTTGTGGGCATTGCCAGGTCCTGGGTGTGGGGTTCACCCTAGGAGAGGAACATCTCCTGCCATCCCTCTTAATGGGGTCCCCAGATCTCACCCACCCTTGGCATGGGTTGATGCTCCAGCCGTTTTGGCCAGGGGCTCGTTTCGGATGCAGCTGGAAATGGTCCCCGTGATTCACACTCAGTACCTGACCTGGAAGGCAGAGCTGAAGAGCAGGGCAGGATGCATGTGGCAGCGGTCAGTGCAAGATGGTGGCCAGGGCATGGTGCTCAAAGCAGGATGGACGGTTGGATCTTTGCCTGAGTCAGGCTTGAGGAGGACAGATTCCAGGTGGTCAGTGGAGTTGGCCTGTCCCTAGACATGGCCATCTGTCCAGTTAGCACCTCCAGGTGGGTAATAATTTTTAGAAGTCACATCCATTGCAGAAAATGTTTCCTAATACAATATGTCCATGCCATATGCAGGCGCACTATAAGCAGCTTCAAGCTTATGCTGAAGCCGTGTGTCAATCAGACATATGGTGTACATGTGACGCGCCTCACAGTGCCATGAGTATGTGCCGCTTTGTTTTCAATGGAGCACAAGCATACATGGAATTCCCCTTACATAAGGGAAGGGCCCACTGTATGTGTATTTTGTAAGCCCTCTGAAGTTGGCCACAGGTTGCAGAGAGAGAGGAGTGCCTGGCCGGTCAGGAAAGGGGTCCAAGGGTGTCCAGGGCAACCCTCCTGACCATCTCCAGGTGGGGTTTAGAGCGGACACCTGCTGGTCAGTAGCCTTTGGCCGCTTCTGTGTGGGCAGGGGTCCCAGATGTAGCACCCACCGCCTCTTTCCTTGCTTTGCAGTGAAGGGGACAAGGTGAAGGTGGCCCAGGGGGTCTCTGGCTCCATCCAGGACAAGGGCTCCATCCAGAAGTTCTTGCCCTACATGATCGCGGGCATCCAGCATGGCTGCCAGGACATCGGTGCAAAGAGCCTCTCCATTTTGCGGTGAGTGGACCCTTCTGGGGTCAGCCCTCTGGACAAAGGGGGGACCGAGCTGCTCCCCAAAATGCCTCACCCAAGGCATTTTGAGGGCTGGTCGCAGAGGGGTGCAACAGTTGTAATGCTCACAGGTAACACACCTGTCAGCACCACTGTGGCATCGTGGTTTGGGTGATGGACTCTGACTCTGGAGATCAGGGTTCGAATTCCCTCTTGGCTATGGAAACCCACTGGGTGGCCTTGGGCAAGTCACACTCTATTTGTGCCATAGCCACCTTAAATCCCATTTTGGAAGCAGAGTAGGATATCAATCCAATAGATAGATAGATTTAAATTATTTTTACCACTTTAAATTCTATTTCTTATTTGTTTGTTTATCTTCATTAAAACCATCCCTTCAAACTTTAAGAAAACACAGAGTAGAAAAATAACAAAAAACTTCCCCGTTCTAAATTAAACTTATTCAGTGATTTACCTTTTAATATTTGTGTCTCTTTGTAAATATATAATTGTATAACTTCAAAAACCTTTCCTTTATCCTTCTTCCATTTATTTGTATGGAATATAAATTTACCATATTTTCTTCTTAAATTCTCAATTGTGACCATGCTCAGCAAATAATAATAATAATAATAATAATAATAATAATGGTGTTTATTTATTTATATAAATAAAATAAATACTAGTTGCTGTTATTTCAATAGTGGTTTATTTATAATAATAATAATTATGGGGAAGGTTGTTTTTTTAATTGGTTTTTATTTTCCATATACAGTATAAACATTGTAAATCTATAGGTTACCAACCTTTCTCCGATCACACATTGTATAATTTCTTTTTAATCATTCCGTAAAACCCTTAATTGTCTACTGAAGTCATGTTTTCCCACTATATTCTTTCCAGTTCTTCTTAAACCACAATTTTCAATGTAATCTGCCTCTTTGAACATCGAATCCTACAATCTGATAAGATGAGTTCCATGCAACCTTACACATCTTTCCACTGTATAATGTATTTTGTCACCCTTTGTGCTATCGCACATCATGATGATGTTTAATTGTTTTGTGTGAGATCTCATGAAAGGCAGATGCAAGGATTTTAAAGGAAGCGACGCTAAACGAAATGCCTGCCCTGCGGCTGATCGCCTGCTGCTGCTTTTGCATGACCTCAAAGGCAAAACTCTGCTGGAAATCTTGCTTAAACCTTTCTGGTTTTTCGCTCAGAAGGAGCAGCAGATTTGGGGGTTAGGAGGCATGGGCAAAATTTTTGGAAACCACGTCAGCATTTTCTTGCATCTCGGCAGCGAACGTGGCGTCACTTTCCTTGTGTGACTCAGAAAAATCTGCATAAAAGAGACTTGGCGCAGAAAAGGCGCGGGTGGCGGTATGCGCCGGAGGAGGAGGCATAATGGGGCTCATTGGCGAATCTCGTTTGCATCTGTAGCTCAGAGTATTTCCGGTCCTGTCTTTTCTCCCCAAAATGGCATTTTAATCCTAATTTCTGTGTTCCTGGATTCTTTGGACTCTTGCATCTTTTCATTAATCCGTGAACGGCTGGGGCTGCTTCTTCTGCTCTCTTCCCATTTTGGAGAAGGCTTCCATCGCCCAAAACGAGGGTCCAGTGATTATGTATTCTATTTGTATGCCGCCTTTCCCCTGGAGGGACCCAAGGCGGCTCACAGACCAAACATTTACCATTTCAGAAAAATTCAAAACAATAAAGAACATTTATATACAGTATAAAACCCATAAAAATAGACAAAAGGGCTCAGAGAAAGGGAGCAGGGGGCTCTCGGAGTTTGTGGGGCTGCCAAGGAAGAGCCCCCCTCCAAGCCCCTCTTGGGATTTTCTCTTGCCAGGTCCATGATGTATTCGGGGGAACTGAAGTTCGAGAAGCGGACGATGTCAGCCCAGATCGAGGGGGGTGTCCACGGTCTCCACTCGTAAGTGGCCCCCCAGGGCTCCTGCATCCCAAATACCTCCCTTTCCTTCCTTGCTGCTTCCCAGGCTCCCCTGACCCCCTGATGCCCCCCATATGGACCTCCCTGCCCCAAAGCCCCGTTCCTGGCACACTCTGGCCACCTCCTGCCCCTCCACTGTCCGTCCGGGGGAGAAAGTCCACCTGGCAGCCCTGAGAGTAGCAGAAGTGGTCTCCAATTGCATGGGGGTGGGCTTTGAGGAGGGCAGTGCCCTCTCCTCCAACCCCTCACATTTTGTTTGCCCTGCCCTTTGTTTGTGAGAAGAAGTGGAGGGAGGAGACTGGGAGCATTGCCCATGCGCAAAGAAGAGGAAAGTAACAGCAGTGATACTCTTGTCCTGGGTTCGAGTGCTGCAAGTCCTGTGACAGACACTTGCTTTCCCCCCTTGTATAAGTATAGCCTGCCAGTTGCAAGTGATAGGCTATGCAGGAGGCAGAAAGGGAGGTGGGTGGTGGGAAGCCCCCTTAGTTTTGCTCCTTAGACCCATATAGGGGAGGCATGCATGCCGCTGCAATGGCAAAAGGGTCCTAAAATTGCCATTTAATGTCCTGACCACCCTCCTTTGGTGGAGGGCCTCCAGGAGTGGTCTTCAATTTCTAGTTTGGGGCTCAGCAGGATTGTGGTTCCCATGAGCTGGAAGGCATTTCCTTGGGTCTGATGGTCAGATTAGGGCCCTGGGAGGCTCAGCCATGGAGACCCCTGAGTGACTGGGCAGTGAGTGACCCTCTCAGCCTTAGAGGGAGGCCAGGACAATAGTACTGAGAAATACTAATTTGTTGCTCTTGTTGTGTGCCTTCAAGTCGTTCCCAGCTTATGGTGACCCAAAGGCAGCCCTATGATGGGTTTGTCTTAGAAAGATTTGTTCAGATTGGTCATTTGCCATGGTCTTCCCCTGAGGCTGAGAGAGTGTGACTTGCCCAGTGTCACCCAGTGGGTTTCCATGGCTGAACGAGGAATCGAACCCTAGTCTTCAGAGTCATAGTCCAACACTCAAACCACTACACCTTGCTGGTTATAATATCTATTATAATATCCAGGTTAGAGTGCTACCATTTGGTTTGGAGTGAAGGTGAGAAAGGAGGCAGATCTGGAATGAATGAAAGCCACGCTGAAGTCCAGCAGCAGCAAAACCCACTTTTGCAGATTATATGGAAAACCCTGGCTGGTCCAGAGACAGAGAGGGCTGTGAGGCTGGCCGCTCACCCGCCCGCTCTTGTCCGCAATGCATGGGCGCTAGTGGGCTTCTCTGGTGATGCTGGGGTGACTGCCAGCCCCCGGTCAGTGGGTGCGGAGAAGAGCAATTGGGGGAACTGGACAAAGGCTTGGCCTCCCCTGGCCATGAGGACTTAGAATGGGTGAGGATTAGAAGCACCTTATGGGGGGCTAGATGTTTGTGTGTGACCCCCAAATAGGAGAAGTTAAAAGGTATAGACTTGCTTGAGAGCGGATTTGACCACAAGAAATGCGACTAGTTGTAGACCAGAACGGGGAAAGTGCAGGCAGTGGGCCAGATGCACCCCTTCCAGGCCATTTTGGGGGCCTAAGGCCACCCAACGCTAGTGGAAAATAACGTTTTACATCCAAACACAGAGACATATATATGCAAGAGCCGTTGTGGTGTGAGCGTTGGACTACTACCTTGGTCCGCTTTGGAAACCCATTGGGTGACCTTAAGCAAGTCACACACTCTTAGCCCAAAAAAACCTCAATCAGTTTGCCTTAAGGTCACCATAAGTCAGAAATGACTTGAAGGCTCAGAGGAACAGCAACAACACATAGACATATATGTATGCATATGGATTACTAACAACAATGCCCCTTGCCCTAGGTTCAAGGGGGTCAGTTTTTCCCTGTTTTGGGGGAGAGTCGTGGACCCAGGAGACCTTTTTTATTTTCAATCAGGAATCAACCAGAGGTTTGTGAAACTGGCCATGAAGGCCCCCAAATGTGGCCAAATTGCCCCATGGTCCCTGTGGGGTGCTGGGGATTTTTATTAATTTTAAGCAGATTTCTGTTTATTAAAAGGGTCTTAAAATTCTGGGAGGGGGGCACGATGGAAGGGATTCAGCCGCAGCTTTAGGCCTTTTTTTAGAGATGGGACTTGACTGGCTGGATGCTTTGGGGGTGTCCAGAGTGGCATTTGGGGGCTGTTTTCTTAGGGCAGGAGGTCAGGGGCACCCCACCAAGGGCCTTTTGTGGGGGGCTTCTGGCACCCTTGGGCCTGGCTTTAGGGTTTAGAAGGTGTGAGGAATGGCATATTTGTAAAGTGGAGAAGCAGAGCCTTGCAACGCTTGCCTTTATCCTTTGGGACTAGTCCCTGCGAAGCAATGAGCAAAGCAATAATAATAGAAATATAAAATGGGTAAGCAGCCGCTTGGGGGAACCTCAGAAGCCAAAGACCCCCCAAAGAGACCTTTTTTTGGGGGGGGGGAGTACTTGACTGCTCTGCCCCATTGTTTCTTCCTCCCTTGGCATTCTCTCTCCCCCTTGGATCTGCCCCATGGCTCACCATCCTCCTCCTCTCCTTCGTGTCCCACAAACCTTGCTAACAATTCTGTAGAAATCCTGGTAGAATAAAACCAAGATGCTTAACTTCTATTTTATCCCCTGAGCTCAGTGCAGAATTCTCATTGGAGCTAAGCATTAAACAGTTGGAAAGGCTGAGTCCAAAGGGCTGATGCAAAGTCTCAGAGGACCTTACGGTTCAGCACTTACTTTACTTTAGTAAAAACAAGCCTAAAGTCCCAAACAGAGTTCAGCAATGTCCAAGTCAGGTAAGGGCACCCACGGTCAACAAACACAGTCCAGGTCAAGCAAAGAGATCAGGAACATGATGGAGAGCTAGGTAGGTCAGATATTCTCGGACAACTCCTGGAGGGCAGGATTGGGAGTTTATAGATCAGCAGCTCAAGACATTTCTTGCTCAATTAGTGTCTGCTTCCCATAAATCCTCTGAGGCCCCTCAAGCTCTCCTTTGGTTGTCTCCACTCAACAAAGGTACTTAGGGGTAGGTGGTCTCCTGCGTCTGAATGGGCAGCAGGACCCTCTGCCAGACCTCCTCCTGGTCCAGTTCAGCAGCAGGTCCCATCATCCACTGCTTCATGTTTTGGAAGCAGGGCATGACAGTACATCTGGTGGCCTCTGGAGCCCAGGACTACCATCCCTGGATGGCTAATGGTGGGGAAACTGCGGAAATGAGTCCCAGGATTGTGACCCGAAAGCATGGCCAGTTCTTCCAGCGCTCCACTTGCAGAGCCTGGGTCTCCTGAGCTGTTTGCATTCATGGGAGATGTCCCTCAGATACATAAGCATGTTTTTGAAGGACTTTAGATGCAAGCGACGTAGAACCATTTGTCACTGATGTGACCTGCAGAAATGCACCATGCGCCAAAGGAAATGGTTCATTCCAACTAGAGTGAGAAAAGTAGCAGAAGTGGAATCCATAGGAAGCACAAGGAGAAACATCTCAAGATGTTCAGAAGATGGTGGATTTGTTAGTAGAAAATCCCAGTGCATTTTGGTCTGTATACGCAGAAGGCCTTCAGAGGGATGCTTAGAAGTTAATTTCAAACATTATGAAGTACACAGAAGATGATCATCATCATCATCATGATCATCATCTTATATCCCAATATAGGGACTCATTGGCAAACAGCAGCAATCCAATTTGAAAACAGTACAAAAACATTAAGGTGTATAAATATAAAATCTGAAAAACAATTATACCATTTAAAAAGTTAAAACAAGTTATGGATTATCATGTACTGTATTAAAAACCCTAAACAGACCTTAAAATCTGAATCACGCAGCATGTAACCGCACCCAGGCCTTTTCAGTCTGAGAGCCAAAACATGTTGGCCATTTCTGCTACTACGACAACCATCTTTTGGCAAACTGGAATAGACCCATTGACTTGTGCTCAGCCCCACGGATTCTGTGGGTTCTGAGGTAGGTTTATTGCAATATTTATGTCCAGATTTTTACCTGGATCTTGTTTTAATCTTGCTGTGAGTTGCTTTGAGTCCACTGTCAGGAGAAAGTTGGGATATAAATGAAATAGATAAATTAAATAGGGCCTAGCCGAGGCTCACATCAGCCCCCTAAGTCAGCATAGCCAAGGGTCAGGGATGCTGGGAGCTGCAGTCCAAAGACAACAGGGCTGCATCCACACTGGAGAAATAACCCAGTTTGGCACCGCTTTTCAGCATCCTGGCTCAAGGCTATGGAATTCTGGGAGTTGGAGTATGTTGTGCTCTGGGCCCCACAATATACTCCAACTTCCAGAATTCCATAGCCTTGAACCAGGAAGACTTAAAAGCGGTGCCACACCGGGTTATTTCTCCAGGGTCCCAGTGGTGGCAAAGTGGCTGCTGGGAGTTGCAATGCAGCAGCAGCTGGAGTAGCAGCTTGCAGTTCTGATGCTGCAGGTGCAGATATTGCAAAGGCTCCAGTTAGGTTTGACTTAAGACAATAAAACAAGCGACTGTGTGAGGCTAAAGCATCCAGTCCTGGCGCCTGATGGTCAGTTAAGAGGGTGCTTTTTCGTTCCTGGGAGGAAATGTATGTTTCTTCAATTTGTATTTTGCACCCAGTAGTTGGTAGCTGCCCTCCTTTGACCAGGGACTTAAATCTAAGGCGCTTTGGGTGTATGTAAGAAGTAGGTTGTCGGCTTGTGCTGCGGTTTGGGGGACAGGTGCAGTCCAGGGGTGCAGCTATGGAGGGGCAAAATGAGAGCATTCTCCCCAAAAGAAAAATTTTCTCCCCACAAAGAAATTTTCCTCCAGTTCCCAAATTTGTAGCATTGCAGAGAGCGAGGCATGAAACTAGTTGGCACCCAGAAAAGTCTTCCCTTTGCTGTGACCAATTCTTCCCTTGGTCACTTTGCCTGAATGCCTCCACTGACCATGGGCAATACTCTCTCAGCTTCAAGGGAAGGCAATGGCAAACCTACTCTGAACAAATCATGTCAAAAATAGGTTCTTGGATAGGTTTCAGATTCACTGTAAGTCGGAAACAACTTGGAGTCAAAACAACACTCAAACTCAGCCCTTAGTTGCAGTTTTCCCCAAATTCTGGCCTTCCAGGTGTTTTGGACTTCAGCTCCTAGAAGCTTCGGCCATTTTGCCCAGCGGTCTGGGATTCTGGGATGTCCAAAACCCCTGGAAGGCCAGAGTCTGGGAATGACTGCCTGGAAGTCTGAAATTATTGCAATGCTGGGAATGTGGGGGCAATGCCTTCCTTCCTCCTCCTCTATCCCCACCTTTGCCATATCTGCAGCCCTGGCATTAGCACTGGCACACATCTCTTCCCTGGAGCTTGGTAGAGCTATGGCTTGCTTGGTAGTGAGCTGCCCAGTTGCACCAGTAGGCGCTTGGTGGTGGTGGTGGGTGCTGGAGGGCCATGCCAGTCTTAGGGAGGCTGCAATGATGGTGGTAGGGGTTTCCGGTTGGGGGGCTTTTGGGCCGGGGGTTTGTGTCTCTTTCTCTCAGTCCTAGACAGGAACACATTGACTTTGTAACCTTCTCTCTCTCTCCTGCCCACGCCTTGGCCTTCCTGTAGCTTTACATTTCTGCCATGTAAGTAAATCGGGTCCACAGATCCGCCCCGTCCCCCCCCCGTCCCCACTGCGTGTCTTGGATATGGGTCAGTCTTGGCATCCTTCCCGTTGCCCTTTCTCCCCACACTTTCGGATGATGGGGTTGTGGGTTGGAGGTAGCGCTGGGCTCCAGACGCGTCCCACTCACTCACCCTCTGGACCCCCCCCCCCACGCACACACCTCTGCTTTTGCAAGCTTCTCCCTGCTTCGCACCCACAACCCACCCTCCCAGCTGGTTTTGCTGTCTCCGGATGTCCAGGGTGGGTCTACAGGCGAGCAAATTGCAAGGAGGGATGCAAAATTGCTTCCTCCTCCTCTCCTTTGTTGCTTTGTTGGGCTGCGGAGGGGGACCCAGTTCCGTGGGGTGTGATACAGAAGCCAAGCCAGTGCTGGACCTGATCCCTTCCTAAACTGGGCACTAGCAGAGCTCCTGATGGATCAGTAGCTGTGGGAGCGGCAGGATGGATCTGCTGCCCCCAAACCAACAAACCCACTTGGTCCCAAGCCAGTCCTGATCTGGAGTGTTCTCTGCTCATCCTGGGAGGAGGAGGAGGACGCGGTCCTTGGGACCCCCCCCCCCCCGGGCCCCCCCCGGGGGCGGGGCCCCCCCGGGGGCCCCCCCTCCGGCCCCCCCCCCCCCCCCGTCTTGACCTCCTCCTCCCATTTCACACAAAATCCTTAGCAATGCTTTTCTTGCACTAATGTTACTCGAAATTCATAATTCCCACACAGAGCACTGAATGAAATCCTAACACTTGCGACATAAACCAGCGAAATTAAAAATCATACCTTCAAATTAACATATCATACAATATAGAAAACCTATATCTATTTACATATACATAGTGAAGATTTGGTTAAAATGAAACGTTTTAATGTATTGTTTTAATGGTTAATGTGTTTAAGTGAAGTTTTAGGAGAGGGAGGGAATAATTGGGATATTGAGTATTGTATGCTTTCTTTTAATTGTAAGCCGCCTTGATTGTCTTTCTGACAGAGAGGAAGAGGAGGAGGAGGAGGAGGGGAAATAAAGCTTTTCTTTTATTTTATTAGTTTTATTTTTTAAATAAAATTTTAAAAGAATGGTTTTTTTTAAATTCAAAAAAATTAAATTTGAAATTTTGAAATTTGAAATTTGAAATTTAAAATCTTTTGGGGGGGCTCCTTTCTTCTCCTACTGAGGTCCACCTGTATTTCTTAAGGCATTTCAAAGAGATACAGGCAAATGCCACAATGTTCCTGCCAAAAGACAGGTATTTGAGCAGCAATGGTGTCACCCCCCCCCCCCCCATTTAGGGTGTCCCCTGGTGTGGTCTGCACCCCCCTAGTGACCATTGTGTCCTGTCCAGTTCCATCCTCCTGAAGCCCCTTGACACAGCCACCTTCTCTGGGCAGTGAAATCCCACTCTTGCAAATGCTCCGCTGGCTCTGGTCCGTAAAGCCCTGGATGGTTGGGTCCAGGCTGGCAGGGCATCTCTCTCTATGGGTGTCTGTCCAGATCCTGAGATGCTCAGAGGAGGAGGAGGAGGACATTTGGGGGGAGACAGGGCAGGACCCTCTCGGTGGCTGCCCCTGACCTTTGGGACTCCCTTCCACCGAGAGGCCAGAACGGCCCCCTTCCTGCTGACCTTCCATGGCCAGGCTAAGACCTTCAACAGGGAAGGACTTTGAAGGGGGAACCTGCATTGTTTAAAAACAGCACTGTTTTTTAAACTGCATTTTATCATTTTTAAGTGTATGTTTTTAAATTGTCTTAATGTTGCTAATAGTTTACACGGGGTTTTAAAGAATACCTCTGGCACGTTTTTACCTATACACTCATCCCTCCATATTTGCAGCTTTCATATTTGTGGCTTTGATTATTCACGGATTTGATTTATATGTTTTCTCTAGGAATATCTAGGTCCTCCAGTGCAACTCTATGGTCAACTTTCACTAAAGGTTGCAGTGAAACACTCAGAGATTCCTAGAGAGGACACTCTACTAGGCCTTTGTAGCTCCTCCAGCGCAATTCTATGGCCAGTGTCTGTCGGACGTTGGCCACAGAGTTTCCCTGGAGGACTTAGAGATTCCTAGAACTGCTAGCCTTTGTAGCTCCCCAGCGACAATGCTATGGCCAGTGTCTGTGGACTTGTGGCCCAGAGTTTCCCTGGAGGACTAGAGATGCCTAGAAAGGACAATGCTAAGGGCCTTTTGTAAGCTCCTCCTCACAGCGCAATTCTGTTGCCAGTGTCGTCGGGACGTTGGCCACAGAGTTTCCCTGGAGGACTTAGAGATTCCTAGAAAGGACACTACTAGGCCTTTGTAGCTCCTCCAGCGCAATTCTATGGCCAGTGTCTGTCGGACGTTGGCCACAGAGTTTCCCTGGAGGACTTAGAGATTCCTAGAGAGGTCTCCTCTCAGGTAAAAACATGGTGTTTTTGTTATTTGCGCTTTTCCCACATCCACGGGGGTCTTGAGCCCCTAACCCTAGCAAATGGAGGGACAAGTGTATTAATGTGCCACTTGAGTCCAGTTTTGGGGAAAATATGAGGGATAAATAAATGCAATAATGCTAATACAGGTTGAGCCTCCCTTATCAAGCAAAGTGATCCTTGAAGTCTCTTCCAACTCTATGGTTCTTATTGGGAGCAGAAGTGTTTGGGATTTTGGAGTATTTTGCATGTACATAATGAGATGTTGTGGAAACGGGACCCAAGTGTTAAGTACAAAATTCATTTTTGTTTCATATACACATAACTTCTACCCATAACCTGAAGGTAATTTTAAAGACAGTATTTTTAATAATGCTGTGCATGGAAGGCAGCTAGTGTGCACTGAACCATCAGAAAGAAAAGTCTTTAACAATAGTTCTAGAGAGGAGGTTGTGCGCCAGAGAAAAGATGAGGGAGAGCTGGCCTTGTTCCTGATGCTGCTTTAGTGAGAAAGGCTTGTGAGGATGGAAAGGGGCTCCGCTCCGTCTTCTTCCCTCTTGGCCTGAGGAAGTTGGTGCCTCTCCAAAAGCAGCCCCCCCACCAGTCTCAGACCACGCTCTTCGACCATTGTTGGTGTGCAAAGGCATT
>NC_056526.1:696078-715265 GCF_019175285.1 Sceloporus undulatus | reverse complement strand
TCATCATCATCATCATCATCATCATCATCATCATCATCATCATCATCATCATTTATGTTTCCCCGCTTCTCCCAATGGATTGAAGCGGGGTTACAGACTACTTGAAATTGTACAAAATACACAATCCAATCCATACACATGTAAACCATTAAAACCATTAATTCATTAAAAGCCTCAACAGTTAAACAATTAATAAATTCAACAGACATAAGGCGGCAGAAGATTCTTGGCCATGTCATATCGGGGGGAGGGAGGGGTTTGCTCGACGGAAGAGTTCTGTGTCCACTGCCTTTCTGAGTGGCTCCAGGGAGGTCATCAAGCGAACCTCCTCTGGGAGGCTGTTCCACAAAATCTCGGAGCCGCTGTAGTAAAGGCCCTTTGCAAGGTTGACACATAGTGAGTAGACGTTGTTTCCATTAAGTTCTTTCCTGATGTTCTGAGGGTGCGGGGCGGATTATGTAGGGAGAAGCGGTCCCATAAGTAACTTGGACCCGAGCCATATAGGGCTTTAAAGGTAATAACCAACACCTTGTATTGCGCCCGGAAGCGAATGGGAAGCCAATGAAGATCTTTCAAAATAGGTGTTATATGGTCAAACCTAGACGAACTGGTGACCAATCTGGCTGTTTGCAGATTTGCACAGTCACCTCTGAGACTAACTGTGCAAAAGAGTTTGCAGCATAACAAACTTGGTCATAGAGGAAAGACCTTTGGTCCAGTTCACTCCATGCATCTGAGGAAGGAGACATAAGTCTGCTGAAGCTTATGCCCTGTTCTGTCCAAGCATCTGGGGAAGTAGACCAAGTCTATGGAGACTATGAAAGCTTATGGCCAGTTCACACCATCCATCTGGGGAAGGAGACCAAGTCTATGAAAGTTTATGCCCAGTTTACTCCATGCATCTAAGGAAGGAGACCAAATGTACGAAAACATACGCCCGGTTCATGCCATGCATCTGAGGAAGGAGAGCTAAGTCCACAAAAGCTTCTGCCCTGTTCTGTCCCAAGTGTCTGAGGAAGGAGCCCATGTCTATGAAAGCTTCTGCTGCAACTTCCTTTGCACAGTTAGTGCCAAAGGTGCTACAAGACCCCTTTGCAGACTGATATTCCAGACGAATACAGTGCAGTCTCTGAATTCCCCATCCTTGGCTGGGGTTTCACTTTTGCCCCTGCCTTGGGGCTTTCTCCCTCTGGGTCGCTCCAGACCACAGTGTCCCCTCCCTGAGACCCCCACGCCACTTGCCCCCATCCCATCATCTGGAAGTCCACTGCTGCCCCTCCTGAGTCCCAAACTGCCCCATTTTCCCTTGTCTCACCACCACCAACAACAACTTGCCTATTTTGTTCTCTGCTTCCGCACTGCAATCCTCTTCTGCCTTGTGTTCTCTGTTTGGAGCAGGACTTTTCCCATGTGATGACAATGAGCAATGGATAGAAATTTGGGTCTCTGTGTATGCATCTCTGTGTGTGTAGCAGTGGCAGAGCCAAATACCTCCATGCCTGGTCTCTTTGGGGTGGAGAGTAGATTAAGCATCCAGTAGAACCAGCAAAAGTGCAGAATTTGCAGAGTTGGGCTTCCTTTGGTAATGGGGTGCTCTCGAACCCACTCCCCCCAATACACACTGGGTAGTCCAGGAGGCCAGAGTGGCTGGAGCAGCCATGCTGGGGGCTCAAGAAGGCTGAGGTGCTTTCCAAGGCTCTAGTTTTGCTTCGGGGACAAGCTCTCGGAAAGGGTAGCATGGGGTTTTTTTGGAGAGGGCGGCGGTGTTGTGGCCTGTTCTAAAGGTATGTACAAAGCACCATGTTGGTTCAGACTAGGGGGTTCCTGTGAAGTCCAATGTCCCCTGTTCCCACCGTGGCCCAAGAAGGTCTTTAAGCAGAAGCCATCTGTCACAGGGAGTGCTTTGATGGAGAGTTCCTGCATGGCAGAAGAAGGGGGTTAGACTGGATCAGGGTCCTTCTTGGGGTCTCTTCCAACTCTCTGGTTCTATGTGGAACCCCCTTGTCTCCTGCTCTATTGAAGCTGCCTATGCCTTTGATACTCAGAGCCATAGACCATACCCTGCAGCGTAGCCATAGGTGGTCCATGAATTTATCCAGCCCTTCTTTTAAGAGCCATTGTTAAATCTCATGGCAGTGTAGTCCACAGTTCGATGACTGCCAAGTATGGCACCTTCTGGCTGCTTTAGAATAACAGAGAAAGAAAGAAATGGGGGCAGAGGAGGAAATGTGGGGCAACCTTTAAAATCATTTGCTTTGTTGTTTTGGTGAATTTCACTCCATTCTTTTCAAATGCATTGGTGAAGTATTCGAAGTGTGTCTGAAGACTTGATTTGGAATCCACAAATACTGGAATAAATGAGTCTTAAAGGTGGCACTGGATTCCTCCACGGGGCTCCTCTCCTTTGTCCACAGAGAGTGTCTTGCACAAGTATTCACACATATACTTGTGTACAAGTGTGTGCACACACTTCCCTCGACTTCTCCCAACTATTTTATTGGCAGTGTTACCACTTGATGCACATGAGAGACTTAGCACTGTGGTAGATGATGACAATGACATTATGATGATGATGATGATGATTATGGTTCAAAAGTGGGATGGGGACTTGCAAAGGTCAAGGGCGGGTAAGTCCTTCTGCAAAGCACTGTATCTTTTTGCAGACAGTTCCAGGTGTGCTCAGCTGCCCCACAGGTGCTGACCCCTGTTCTTTTCCCTGCCCCCATTTTCCCTGACCCCTTCCCCCCCCCTGCAGTTACGAGAAGCGGCTGTACTGAGGAGGGCTTCCGGAGCGGCAGTGGCAGCAGCACTGGTCAGCGAACGGGTCCCACCGTCCCCACCCCACTTGCTGCCACCAGCGGACACCGCCACCGCACCTGACTGACTGGCTCACCCTCCCTGGCCCCAGTGGATGATGGGTAGGGGCTGCCCACGGGCATAAGACTGGCACTGTGGACCCCCAACTGGTGCCACCTGGACACACCACACCTCTCCCACCATCTCTGGGGAGTTATACCTTTGAACTGCTGGACTCTCTTTGGCGAGATGGTGGTGGCTCTCAGGGGGTGAGTGGGGGGCACAGGGACCCCACCCTCTGACCTTTTTTTGGACAGCTGGCCCTCCATTCTGAAGGTGGGAGGGGGTGTTAGTAGTAGGCTTTCTGGCGCTGCAGCTTCCCTGGGGGCCGCTGACCACTCTCTCGGCCCTCATCCTTCTCTCCTGCTGACCGGCCTAATGGACTTCTTGCCCCTGGGGAGCCCCCTTCATAGTTCTGAAGGCAGCTGGGGGGGAGGAGGCTGACCTCCCCGAAATGGTTGGAGGCCGACCTCCTCTGTCCTCCCCTTCTGACAAGGGGTCACCGCTAGTTTCATTGTGGGCCCTTTCCTGGCAGAGACAGTCTTCCTCTCTCCATTTCGGCCAGCCTTGAGTGCTGCTTTTTAGCCGTGGGGGGGAAGGCCCAGATGCAAAAGTGGGCGCCTGAGAGTGTCTG
Source organism: Sceloporus undulatus (assembly GCF_019175285.1). NCBI lineage: Eukaryota > Metazoa > Chordata > Lepidosauria > Squamata > Phrynosomatidae > Sceloporus > Sceloporus undulatus. Next base: position 711,775 of record NC_056526.1, on the reverse strand, counting down.
TCTGTCTGTCCTTGCACTTCTGGGGTTCTTAACAAGGGGTCAGGTAGTGGACTGGCTATGGGGCACAGGGTCTCCCTGACTGGCCCAGAGACTTGGCCTATCCCACCCAGGTCAGATCCAGGCTGAGCCCAGCACCTTTGGCCAAAGGGCCCCAGGGTCCCTTCCTTCCCTTTTGCAGAAGTCATGGGCACAGCTGCTCTCCCCTAGAGAAGGGGTGGGGGGTGGGAGGCGTGGGTCAGGGTCTCCCGCCTCCTGTGATGGATGGACGGTCAGGGCGCTTAGATGGCACAGTTGCATTCCCTATGCCCAGCAACACCCCACCTCCCTTTTGAAGGCTGTAGCTTTTGAGCATGTTAGGGTCCAACATTGTGTCTCTCCATATATTAAATAATAAAAAGGCTACAGAGCATCCTTGGCAAGGCTCCAGTGACTAGTCCAGGGTTGCACCAGGCCTAGGATGGGGAAGCAAGGGGAGCCAGCACCTTCTCTCCATCCCTTGCCACCCCCAACCCTAGGTTCTTGACCTTTCAATTCATAAATCAGACTTAGGAGGTCTGTTCTGTCGTGGGGTGCATTGGCAGAAGGGATGTGGGCAGCCACGTTCTCCCACCCCACCATTTGCATCGAGACACTTTGTGCAACTTCAGGTGCCTCCTTCAGCGATTTGGGGTGGAGGGCTCGACGGTTGTCTTGATATAAAGGCACTCTTGCAATGCCCCTGCTGTGAATCTTGGCATGGGATGGGGGGCTTGGAGGGCTGATTTCAGGGTCAAGTTCCTTTGAAATGGGGGCCAGGCAGGAAGCCATGGGCAGGTCACTGTCTGCATCTGATGCAAAAAGAAAACAAGCAAGCTTCATTTGTATACCACTTCATTCCGCCTAAGCAGTGTAAGCAGTTTACAACTGTAAACTAAGATGCATGCCTGGGTTCCCCAATGGACGCAGCTGGGCATTGCACAGAGGGTCCTTGACCAGCTCAAGAGTGCAAAAGCAGGACTGTGTGCAGCGCCCTTACACATGGGAGTGCATCATGTGCTGCACATGGATGGATGTTATGCATTATAATTTCAACAGCACCATTAATAGAGATGGCACATGATTGTGCATGTGGGGTGCATTCACACTCTCAGTTGAGGCACGCAACTTTGCCATTCAGTGCAAGGGTTATGTAGCACAATTATACCCAACTCCACATAGAGAGGTTCATAGAATCCTAGAGCTGGAAAATACCCCGAGGGACTATCCAGTCCAACTCCTCCTTCTTGCCGGGCAAGAAGACACCATCAAAGCATGATGTGCAAAGTCTGCATTAAGTTCAAGGTTGCAGAAGGGAAGTTGTCTGTGTGGGCCCCTTGTGCATACAGGGGCTGGTGGGGTTGTGCAACATTGCCAGTCAACATAAAGGTTGCATAGTACAACCAGTACGTAGCCCCACATGCAGTAAGTCACGCTGTGCAACTCTGAGGTAGGCGTTTGCCCTCGGCTGTTGCCCAAAGAACTCGCATGTATTTCTGCACTGAATCGTTTCCTGAAACTGTTTTGGGAAGGACAAAAACTGGGAGCAAAAAAAGAAAAAACCTGCACAAGTTTTGCCATTTGGTTATACTTTGCAGCTGGATTTTACTACCAGAAAACTAATTTTCAGTTAGGAAATGAAGACCTGTCATTCTTTCCACTCAGGAGATCTGTGGGCAAAACTGGACAGGGCAGAGGCCTTGTCCCAAGAGGTGAGGGCCCCCTTTGGTCAAGGCCTTGGAAAACTCCCTGACCTGTCGCTCCTTTCTCCACAGAAGGCTTAGGATCATAGAGTTGGAAGAAACCCCAAGGGCCCTGATCCTGTCCAGCCCCATTCTGCCATGCAGGAACTCGCAATCAAAGCACCTCCGATAGATGGCCATCCGGCCTCTGTTTAAAGACCTCCAAAGATGGAGACCCCACCAATCTCCATTGAGGGATTGTGTTCCACTGTCAAACAGCCCTTACTCTCAGGAAGTTCCTCCTAATGTTGAGCTGGAATCTCTTTTCCTGAAGCTTGCATCTATTGCTCCAGGTCCTATTCACTGGAGCAGCAGAAAACAAGCTTGCTCCCTCCTCAATGTGACTCTCTTCCCTCTCACAGCTTAGTCTCCAGCTTTGGCCAACTTTCCAACTGCCTCCTGGGTCAGGCTGTCTTATAAAAGGGGACAAAGACACACAAACACACACACATATTGTGAAGCTGCCCCCAACCCATCTGCTGAAACCTTGCTGCTCTGTCCATAGGTTCTAACACCCAAGAATGCACAAACCCATTACATAAAACAGAAGAGACCCCCAAGGGCCAGGGCATCCAAACCCCCCTCTGCCACACAGGAAGACACTATCCAAGCCCTCCTTGTGACTGATGGCCATCCAGCCATTTGAAAACCTCCAAAGGAGGAGACTCCACCATCCATCATTGAGGCAGCAGCGTCTTCCACTGTCAAACACCGGGAAGTTCTTACTAATGTTCAGAATTCAAAGACATAGCCATGTTTGTCCACTGCATGCATCTGAAGAAGTCAGCTTAAGTCTACTATAGCTCATGCTACCAGCTTCTTTCAGTTAGTCTCAAAGGTGCTACAAGATCCCTTTGCATGCCTAATGTTTAGGTGGAATCTTTTCCTGGAGCTTGCATCCATTGTTTCATGTTTTAATCCCTGGAGCAGCAGAAAACAAGCTTGCTCCCTCTTCAATATGACATCCCTTCAAGTATTTAAACAGGGCTCTCATATCATATCACCTCTTAACCTTCTCTTCTCCAGGCTAAACATCCCAAGCTCCCTAAGTCTCTCTTCATAGGATTTGGTTGTTTGCAGACCCTTCACCATTTTGGTGGCCCTCCTCTGGACACACTCCAGCTTCCCAACATCCTTTTTGAATTGTGATGACCAGAACTGGACAAAGCATTATTCCAGGTGGGGCCTGACAAAAGCAGAATAGAGCAGCACAATTACTCCTCTTGATCTATATTTCCACTGATGCAGCCTAGAATCGCATTTGTTTTTTTAGCTGCCACATCACAATGTTAAAATTCATTCTGTTAGTTTTGGCCCAGCTTTCTAATATTTAAGATCACTTTGAATTCTGATCCTCTCCTACAAATTTGATAAGTATGCCCGCTGTTCTTTCGTCCAAGTCATTGATAAAGATGTTGAATAGCACTGGGCCCAGGATAGAAGCCCACTGGACACCCCACTGGTCACTTCTCTCCAGGATGAAGAGCACCCTTTGGGTTTGGCCAGTCAACCAACTACAAATACACCTAACAGTTGTGTTTTCCAGGCCGCATTTTTTGCAAGGCTATCATGGGGGACCTTGTCAAAGGCTTTACTTAAATGAAGATACAGTACATCCACAGCATTCCCTCCAACTACCAAACTTGTTTATTGTGGAAATTGTGCTGGAGAGAGAAGAGGGAACTGACCCTCCCTTGCTTCCTCTGCACAGTGAGAGTGGTTCTGGCTTGGCTGCAGCTGCCACTTGCATTTCAAAATGCACTAGGAAAGAGGCTGGTCCCGGCGGGACTCTCCCGTCTCCTGGTCCTATGATGATTGTGTTATGGTTTCCTGAGAGTCAGTGCCAAGTTTGGCTTTTTTGGTGCCCGCATCTGGCTTCTGCCTTCATGCGGCACAAGGGGAAGAGATCCTTCCTGCAATTAGGAATATTCCTTCTCCCCTTCTTGGGTGCCATTTTCTGCTAGCATTTCAGGGTCAAGCCTGGCAACCCCTGGGGCTGGTTTTGGAAAACGTTATTGCCTCCTTGTGGGGCGTGGGGGCACCTGATCCCACAACCCTGCCCTCTATTCCTGTTCTGACCCTTTCCTCCACTTCTGTGGGTCAGGGTCTGTTGGCTTCCCCCGGCTAAAGTTTTGCCTGGAGCCTGGGAGGGGGCAAGGGCAGACCCTGCAGGAAAGTGTCCAGGGCCTGGGTATAGTCCTGCGGATGGAGGCGCAGGTGCGCGGCATGGTGGGAGACTGGCCACTCTTGCACCTGGACAGCGATGCCACCCACCCGCCAGGCGTCCAGGAGCTGCTGCATGACTCTGGCGTCGCTCAGCGGGTCGTTGTGGCAGAAGAAGACCAGGACTGGGCAGCGGAGGGGCGGCTGGTGGAAGATGTCCAGGGCGGCCTCGTAATAGGCGACGGTGCAGCGGCGGAAGAGGCGGAAGTAGAGGAGCGTCCCCTGGTGGATGAACGGCCGCAGGACGGCTGAGCTGGTCATCCTGGCCACACCTGGCAGAGAGGAGAGGAAAGGGAGAAGGACTTCAGGTAACAATGCCAAGACCTCCAGGGTGCTGCCCAGACGTGGGAATGCCCGGCTCAATCCCAGAGTCTCCCACCGCCTGCTCCTTACAAGGCAGGCGGCAACGGCAATGGCTTTTTGTTTGTAGCTCCTGGCATGCTAGCGCTGAGGCTCTCCTTTGAGGTGGCAGAACTGATGGTCCTCAGCAGGCATTGACTCTGCAGGGAACTTGTCTTGCATTCTTAGCAACAAATGCAGGAAGGAAAGAAATATCCTTAAAGCAGCAGGGAAAGAAGAGAAGGGCCAAACACTACGGGGCTAAGAAAAGGTAACCCTGTCTTTAATAGACTTCAGATAGAAAGAGCCAGCATCACATATTGGTTTAAGTGTTGGACCAGGGCTCAATTCCTGGCTCAGCCATTAAACCAACTGGGTGGCCTTGTCACACTCTCTCAGCCTCATAGGATGGCCATGGAAACCCCTCTCTGAAGAAACTTTGCCAGGAAACTCCCATGATAGGTTAACCATAGATTCTTAGAGCTGGAAGAGACCCCAAGGGCCACCCAGTCCAACTCCATTCTGCCATGCAGGGAATCACAAAGCATCCCCAACAGATGGTTCACCTTGGCGCTGCCATAACTTGAGGGTACACAACAAGAACAACAATGAAGTCTGAGGGGGCAGAGCTAAAAACCAGGGGAAATGGAGCCATTTTTAAGGGATAAAATGTACCTCTTCCCAAGTTAAAAGAGAAGTTAGACATTCAAATTCCAACCCCTTCTCACTTTTAGTGCAAGAGGCGGCTGCATTAATAGTCTCCTGGCATGCAGCAAATGAGCAATCACAACTCAAGCCCAGCAGCCCAGGAGGCAACCTGTTTATGGAGTTGCAAGTCTCAGCATGCCTCTTCAAAAATTCATGGGCTCAGAAGTAAACTGTTTTCAAGGAAGAAGATGAGCCGCTTTCCTGGCTTGGATGCAATCGGAGCCAGCTGAAACTGGGAAGGTGGGAAAGGAGCTGCGGCGTCTCCAAAGGGTACTGGTTTTTAACTGACTCTGCATGGGACCAATTGCAGAGCCCAGTTTTCACTCTGGATGCAAGACTGGACTGGACCAAGGAATGGTCAGGTTGCGGCAAAGGTGGAGTGTAAGATAAAGAAAGGCATGCTGAATTTTGAAAGTGTGAGAACTTCATTTGAGGCTTTCGCTCACCTCTGCTTTTCCAAAACCTTGAAAAATGGGTCTGAGAACAAATCAGGCCACAACTGCCCCTAGAAGCCACTGGAAACCTGATGAGAAGATGAGAGAATGCTTGTTCCAAAAGCCAACAGCGCTTGGTAAAATCAAAGGCATTAGGAAAACAGGAATTGTGTATTACAGGTGGATGGGCTCCACAACTGCTGCCCTGAGTTTGCAAGACCTTAGCAGGGCTGCAAAGAATGGGACCTCCTCAAGGCCTCTTGCTGTTGTTATTGTTGTTTTGGCTTTGATTTGCAGCACCTCTCTGAATCGGAGCCCTCCAAGATCTCCAGCCACCCACTGCTTTGCTCAGGTCTTGCAAAGGCAGGGCAGCAGCCATGGCTTTATTGATGGAATCTATTGACCTGTAACAGGGTCTCCCTCTTTTCCTATTGCCTTCCACTTTACCAAGCATCACCTTCTTTCCCAGGGAGTCATGTCTCCTCATGATATATATCCAAAGTGAATGGTTGTTGTTTGCTCCCCAGCCAACTTTTGCTCATGGTGCCCCTCTGAACGAGAGACTTCACCAACAGCCTTGATCAGGCCTTGCAAACTCAAGGCAGCAGCCCTGGCTTTCTTGAAGGAGTCCATCCACCGTAATGGAGCCTCCCTCTTTTCCTCCTGCCTCCTTCTTTGCTGAGCATGATCCTCTTTTCCCAATGAGGTCCAATGTGGTCTGGCGGTATCTCCAAAGTACAACCGCCTCCGTTAAGTCGTTTTGGGTTCCAGGGATGCCCTAAAGCCAACTTGGGGGCAAATAACCACCACCTTCTGACTGGGAAGCTGCCCTTTGCAAATCAGGGGTGCGGAAAGTGTGGCCCCTGAATCCCACATTTGGCCCTCATTGCTTGTTTGGGTTTTTAAAAAATTAATTTGGATACAAAACATAGACCATAAAACAAACCACACCAAAAATACAATACAACACGTACCTATCTATACACTAACCTTAGTCTAATTGTACATAGTAACCTCCCCTTCTCTAACCTCTGGATGCCTTATCTGAAAGATCAAAAATAATTTGTCTTTTGTCCTGTTCTTGCTCTAAAATAGTTCATTTTGTTTTTTTATTTCCTCCTCCCTTTCTATGAGTATCTTAACGCCTTTTCCATCGCTTAACTTTAGGATGCCCTGTGGCCAAATGCAACTGGAATTACTAGCTTTATAAGCCTAAGTTCAAGTGAGAAACAGAAATTTTCATTTAACGTCTGTTACTGTTTTTCATGTTGCTGCTGCTGTTGTTGTTGTTGTTGTTGTGTGCCTTCAAGTCATGTCTGACTTACGGTGACCCTTGAACCTCTCATAGGGTTTTCTTGGCAGGATTTGTCCAGAGGGGGTTTGCCATTGTGTTCTGAGGCTGAGAGAGTGTGACTTGCCCAATGGGTTTCCATGGCCAAACTAGGAACTGAACCCTAGTCTCTTGGTCACACTTGACCTCTGGAAGCTTAAGCAAAAAATGCAGTTTTCCTTTCCCCCACTCCTTCCATAGGGATTTCCTGGCCAGGCAAGAGAGACCAAACTATGCACCCCACTCTCAGCCCCATGCACCCCACTCACCCCTTGCCATGTCTGCCAGGCTCCCAGCCACAAGGCTGTCGTAGATGAGACCCCGGATGCGCTCCCGAACGCTGGCATACTCCTCGGGGTGTTCAGCCAGGTGGACCATCATCTGGGCGAAGGTGTATCCGCCGATGGAGAAGGCGTGGATGAGGAGCGGGTGGCCCCCCAAGGGCCCCCCTTCCCTGAGCAGCCCCAGCACCTGGGCAGCATAGTCCAGGCCCCACCGGGGCCACAGGAAGTGCCCCACGCTGCTCTCAGCCACCAGCACCATCCAGCCGCGCGAGACGTAGAGGGAGAGGTACTTGGCCAGGGCATGGGCCGGAGCCCCAAACCAGGGCAGCAGGAGGACCAGGGGACTGGAGCCGGAGGGGACCCCGGGGGGACGGTAGAGGTGGACAGTGCGGGAGACCCTCATCACGGATGCACCGGGGGACGGGAAGGCTGGCAGAGGGTCGGGGCCGGGGGGTGACTTCTCCTCCTCCTTGAGCGCTGCGGTGGCTTTGTGGCAGCAGGGCTGCACCTCCGGGAGTCCTGCGTTCGATTCGGCGAGGGACATTCTGGATGGAGCCCCTGCCCACGTCTGTCCTGGGATGAGCAGCCCTGGAAAAGAGGAAAGACAGGGAGGCAGAAGAAGGTGCTATGAGGGAAAGACCTCTCCCCAAATCCCCATCAAGGGCCTCTCTAGTCTTTGTCTCCTTTCCCTATTTCCAGAACTACAATTGCAATATTGCCCCCCAGTTCCACTAGACCAAGCTTTTGGGGGGTCTCCCACATTCCAAACTGGGACATAGGGGACATTTTTACTTTAAAGAAAGAGTGACCGGTTGACCCAATATTGTCTTTACTTGTATTCCTTGTGTATGTCTGCGAGGGGAGTGGTTTTCCTCAACGGTATTTTGGGTCAAGGAGAAAGGTTGAAGGGGGGCTCAAAAACAGCCTTGAATGACATGTGCAACCCAAGGGCCGCTCATCTGGTATGTTTCCGCATTACTCAGAGTGTGTGTGTGTGTGTGTGTGTGTGTGTGTGTGTGTGTAAGTGTTAATTCAAAGATACAGCTGTGTTACTCTGGAAAATCAGTCTGCAAAAAGTTCTTGTAGCACCTTTGAGATGCACTGAAAGAAAGAAGTTGGCAGCATGAGCTTTCCTAGATTTCAGCCTAGTTCTTCAGATGCATTTGCGTATGTGTGTGTTTGTGTGCGCCGAAATCCCAGAAAGGGATTCTAGTCCCTATGCTGACAGGGCTGGATTAACCTTTACGCAAAATAAGCACATGCTTTTAGGGCATCAAGGGAAGGTGGGCACCACAGAACCACTATGCACAAAACAACAGCAATGCAGCAAGGGAGGCTGGATATCTAATGAATTAGAGGGGCACCGAAATCTTTTAAGCACTTGGAGCATCTAAAGGTCTTAATATGTCTCTGCGTGCTTCTTGGCTGAGGAAGGGGAGAGCAGCCAGCCCAGAGACCCCAACCATTCATCCTCACAACCCATGACAAGACTGGGGCTAATGTCTCGTGTATGAAGACCCCTCGCCTCCCTGATCTGTCCCAAAATGACCCACCTCGTTTGGGACGAAGCCTCCTTAATGCACCCAGGAAGCCAGGCTGCGACAAGAGCCCTTTCACAAGCATCTCTGAGGCACCATCCCTGTCTCACAACAGCCCTGCAAGGTAAGAAGATGGCGTAAGAACCTTGCTGTTATTATGTTGTCGTTCACTGGGGTTAGGGGCACAGGACCCCCATGAATATGGGGAAATCATAAATAACAAAAACACCGTGTTTTTACCCAAGATAACACCTCTCCAGGAATCTCTAGGTCCTCCGGGGCAACTCTGTGGTCAACGTCCAACAGACATTGATCATAGAATTGCATTGGAGGAGCTACAAAGGCCCAGTGGAGTGTCCTCTCTAGGAATCTAAGTCCTCCAGTGCGATTTTTGGTTCAAGTTGACCATAGAGTTGCGCTGGAGGACCTAGATATTCCTAGAGAGAATATTTTAATAAAATGCGTGAATAATCACATCTGCAAATATCAAAGCCACAAATATGGAGGGATGAGTGTATATTAATATGTATCCCGCTTTTCTCCCACAATTGGGACTCAAAGCAGCTTACAGTCTAAAACCTACACTTAAAATAGGTTTGCCTTAGGGCCACCGCAAGCCGGAAACGACTTGAAAGCACATGAAGTACAATTACAGTCAGCCCTCCATTTCCACAGATTCTTTATCCATTGGGCCCTTATTCCTGCTCTTACGTCCGGTTGTAAGAGGATTGCTAAGTTTGTTCAGAAGTCTTTAGCAGGGGGATTTTACAACAAAGCTTTGGTCAAAGTCCAGGCTTTTCCAAACTAGCCCAGCCCCTGAATTCTCCCCATATTTGCAATGTGGAGACGGAGAGGAGGACTTGCCAAAGCCTATGCAGCACAATGGTGAGGAAGGAGAGAGGAGAGAGAGAAGCTGGAGCATCCCAGGCAGACAGTCCGCCAGCGCACACTGGCCAGCATCACCCTGATGTTATAAGCAGAGATATTGCTCATAGCTCTGTGGACTGGTCACTTCCATGTCAATACTGACCTTCTGCATTTTCCCACTCTGTTCTACTTTGCAAGCGCCCTGGAGTCCCCCAACTCCTAAGGGAAAGTGGGAATATGAAGATCAGGGTCGGAACAAATGAGGATCGGACAAGAATCCGACTTGGACTTCCGCTTTTGTAAGCGGATCTGTAAAAACATCGTCCTGGTGAGGAATCTGAACTCAGAGGCTACCGTCAGGACAAAAGACAGAGAAACAGAATGGTTCCCAATTGGTAAAGGGGTCAAGGCAAGCCTGGATCTTATCATGCTACTTGTTTAACTTATGGGCAGAACGTATCATTGTCACTTGCTATTTGACGTTCTTTTGTTGTCTGTTTTATTGAATCCTTTCCTGTATTGCTATGTCTTTTATATGTATTATCCTACTAGAGAGGCCCCTTCCCCACCATCTTTCCCTTCTCCTTTTGTGTCGTGTCTTTTTAGATTGTAAGCCCGAGGGCAGGGATCCGTCCAATTAAAAAGATGGTATGTACAGCGCTGTGTAAATTTACAGCGCTTTATAAATAAAGGTTAATAATAATAATAATAATAATAATAATAATAAAAACAGGTTTGGACGCAGAAGGAGGAGGAGTGAAGATAGGAGGAAGGAAGATCAACACTGGCGGGTTACAAACAGCCCTCAAGGGGCCATTCGCTGCGTAGGGAAGCCCCAGCGGCCAGACCGCGAGGCTTCCACGCGCAGCGAAAAAGGAGCGCCGAAATGGCGCTCCTTTTCGGAACGCGGAAGTGGCGCCACGAGGGGCAGAGCGCGCCCTCGCGGCGTCACTTCCGCCACGACACATCTGGACGCACAGTATCCAAGACGTCAAAATGGCGGCACCCATGTGGATGGGCGCCGCCATAAAGTCCGCGCTCCGCACGTACTGGGAGGAAGGGCCGTCAGGAAGGTAAGAACCTTCCTAACCCTAATACGGCCCTTGCTAACCATAGTACGCGCAGAACGCGTACTTTATGGTGGTTTATAACCCGCCACTGTATGATACGCAGACGACACCATACTCCTAGCAGAAAACCTTACAGACCTGGAACAACTCTTAAGGAAGATCAAGGAGGAATGTCCAAAGGCCAGGCTTATTGTTCAACATAGAGAAAACAAAAATAATGACCAAGGAGAATCTAGACAATGAGGAGCTAGAAATAGTAGAAGAATTCCCAGACCTGGGATCAAACATTGATAGAAAGAGAGACTGCAGCCAGGAAACCAGAAGAAGATTAAGATTGGGGAGAATGGCTATGAAAGAACTAGAAAAGATCCTGAAACGCAAGGATATACAACTGAGCATGAAAGCTAGAATCATACAAGCCATTGTATTCCCTATTCCCATGGATGGATGTGAGAGCTGGACACTTAAGAAGATAGGAAGAAACCCATTCCTTGGAGATGATGTGGGGCTGGAGAAGAGGGCTGGTGATCCCATGGACAGCAACCAAAAGGACAAACCAATGGGTCCCAGAGCAGATCAAGCCAGAAACCTCCCTGGAAGAAAGCCATACTTTGGAGACATCATTAGGATGAAGGACTCCTTGGAAGAGACCATAGTAATGCTGGGAAAGGTGGAGGGATGGAGGAGGAAGAGAGGAAAGCCACACATTAGATGGAGGACGGACTCTATGAAGGAGGCCACTATGGGTTTTATGGGGCTGCAGGAATTAAGCAGAGCAGCAGAGGACAGAGGGACTTGGAGGTGTCTCATCCAAAGGGTTGCCATGAGTCGAGATGGACTCCAGGGCAATTAACAAACAAACAAAAAAGCGAAGGTACATCTGCAGGAATCATGAGCTGAAGACTTCCAGCAAAGCGTTGCTCTTGCGTTACTACTCAGGGGAGCCAGCAAAGTGGCTGGTGCACAATGGCACTTGCTAGCAAGTGTCCCAATGCGCATTGTTACTGATGCACATCAGCCCTGTTGTGTATCGAGACACCGGCCAGGGCATGGTGATGCACATTAGTAGTGCTCCCAAAGCACATCAGGACACTCCTGCCATTGTCCTGTTACACATCTTTGCAATTCACTAACAGGCTTTCTTAGTGCCTCTGCTAGGTAGCTAAGTATCTGTGCAAAGTTACATAACATAAACCATGACAGAGGGTTACGGGCAATATCTTTATCAATATATGCCTATGTTTAAATGCTTTTACCCCTTTGGGTAAGATGCAGAGAGCATGAAAGGTGAGCTGAGAGGCAACAGATAAAGGCTTTCAACAAATAAAGAGATAACAACAATGACACCAACTTGAAACGGTATAGAAAACATCCATGCGTGCCTCTGTGTGTGTGTACCTTCAAGTTGTCTGTCAGTTTGTGATGACCCCATGAATTTCACAGGGTTTACTTAGGCAAGGAATCCTCAGAGATGGTTTTGCCAGTTCCTTCCTCTGAAACAGAGCCTCGAGCAAATGGGATTTGCTGGTGGTCTCCCATCCAAAGACTAGCCAGGGCTGAACGTGCTTAGCTTCCAAGATCAGGGAGGATCTGGAGGATCTTTAGGCCCTCTGCGGAAAGCATAGGAACAGTAAAAGAGAAAAAGCTCCCCTTCTGTGCCCCTCTCTGCCTCTTACTCAAACGCACACAAACACAGCGACACACCCAGCAAAGCAAACAGGCAAGAGCCAGAGAAACAAGGGAGCAGCCTGGACCTTCCTTTGGGTCCTTTGCACAGCCTTTGGACCGAGAGGGAAGCCATGGAAGAGCAAGGGAAGGCAGGCCGGCAGAGGAGGCAGAGCGAAGTGCGCATCGGGGGACTCACCCCAAGGGACCCTGGCATCGCCATCCCTCCAAGAAAGCCAAGCGGGCAAAGAGCCAAAGGTGACTGGCAAGGAGGAGAAGACATCCCCTCCCAATGCTGCATTTGGTGCATTTCCATTTGGCTCCACTGGCGCATTAATGCTCCCTTCTGCAGAGTGGGAGCAACATGCAGCCCATGCAACTCACACAGGTCTCCACAGGCAGAGCCTCCCAGACTTTGCCCTTGTTTTTGAAGCTCAAGTGCTCTCTTTGTGTGTATTGTATATGTGAGCGGGTCCTGACCCTGTTCTGCTGACGAATTATCCCAATTAACAGGGCCTGAAAACAGAGCCTTTGTTTCCTTCCTCCATCTCTGCAAGGCCAAGCGGCTCACTCTTTTTGGGAAGACCGCCAGGGAAGGCCAGGCACCATAGGGCTAAGCTTCAGAGAGAGGCAAGGGCAAAGAAAACCCAAGAAAACCCATTGACAGGAGAAGAGAAGGTTAAGGGGTGACACGAGAGCCCTGTTTAAATACTTGAAGGGATGTCATATTGAGGAGGGAGCAAGCTTGTTTTCTGCTGCTCCAGAGAATAGGACCCAATGGAGCAATGGATGCAAGCTCCAGGAAAACAGATTCCACCTCAAGATTCGGAAGAACTTCCTGAGAGTAAGGGATGTTCGAGAGTGGAACACACTCCTTCCTCGGAGACTGTAGTGGAGTCTCCTTCCTTGGAGGCTGTCTTTAAGCAGAGGCTGGATGGCCATCTGTCAATAGGGATGCTTTGATGGAGAGTTCCTGCATGGCAGAAGAATGGGATTGGACTGGATGTTTCCTGGGGTCTCTTCCAACTCTATGGTTCTATGAGCATCATGCACATGGTGATTAAGTCAAATCTCCATGGGTCTCTCTGGCATTCCTCCCTCACATCCAGCTGAGTTGCAGAGAAGAAACAGGCCAGGATCCTGGCTGGAGCTGCACCAGGGACATCTCCATAAGCGGAGCTCAGTCTTGGGCTGCATTGCTGTGGCTGATGTTGTGCGCCTTTAAGTTGCTTTCGACTCGTGGCAAAGCTATCCTGGGGCTTCCTTGGCAAGATTTGCTCAGAGGAGGTTTGCCATGGGCTGAGAGAGAGTCAAGGGCTGGGCTTTTATGATTGAGTGGGAGTCGAACAACCCTACTCTCCAGAGTCATAGTCCAACACTCAAACCACCGCACCACACTGCCTCTCTTGGGTTGTGTTGTTAGGCAGTCTGATTGCTGAATGGCAACACTGTGTGGCAGAACGCAACAGAATTGGCTGTACTATGGATCAAGGCTGCATCCACACTGGAGAAATAACCTGGTTTGGCACCGCTTTCACTGCCATGTCTCAGTGCTATGGAATTCTGGGAGTTGGAGTTTGTTATGGGCCCAGAGTGGAGCAGAGCCTAAGGAAGGAAGGCCCCGCAGCAAACTACAACTCCCAGAATTCCACAGCCTTGAGCCAGAAAGAGTTAAAGCGGTGCCAGACCGGGTTATTTCTCCAGTGTGGATGCAGCCCACATTTGCTTTCTGTTCCCAGTGGTGCAGACTCTGCGCTTTCCATCCCCTTCTCTTGCTCTTTGTCTTCAGGGATCGGCATTTCCATATTGCAAGCCGTTCCCCCCAAAACCCACAGTTCTGTTTGATAGATTCCAAATGTTTATCTGTTGGAATCCTAAAGACTTTTCTTTGTCTTCTTGCCTCTGAAGTTGGGAACTTACACTTTTGGCACCGATTGCGGTGAAGCCTTGCAGCCACTTTTCTTGGGTTTCTCATAGTCAGCTGCATAAACCAATGAGGCCGTCAACCCTTTGATCCTTTTCTTTACACCGAACGACATTTGCTGTCCGCTACAGTTTGCCAACGGTTGCTCCAACATTTTTGAAGTCTGGCAGCCTCATTTTGCAAAGTCCTGTTCTGTGACCATTTCCAGATGTCTGCAGCTTTCCATGCTTTTATGTATTGACCATGTAATAGTTTCTTTTGCCAGGATCCAAGGAGATTTGTCATGATTTGCTCTCTCTATTGTGGGCTCTTGGGATCCGCTGGGGTTTGGCCCCTGGACCCCCGTGGCTGCTCAAATCCCATTAAAGGCAATGGCAGACTAACAGTGTCCCTTATACAAGGCGGTGAAATCAGGGTTTGCTTTGGGGGATTTATACTTTTTTGGAATATTTTCTCTACAAGTCTTCTTAATCTTTGAATAATAATAATAATAATAATTTATAACACCTTTTCCTCCAAAGAGTGGGACATCAAACATATATCATCACAAAGTATAAAGCACGATAATGCTAAAATAATACAATAATATACGGAAAGGAAGTCCTCCTGAAATGCCTCTCTGTCGCTCAATAGAGATCCTCTTCAGAGCCCCGTATTGTTTCCTCCGCTTTCTTCATGCATTTGGTCAGGGATCGTTTTCCTTCCTCAACAGTTTGCTTCACTTGCCTTAAGCCCCGGCTGCCAATATTCGGGGCTGACGCAGGTAATAGATATCGCTTTGGAAAATGTAATGTCATCTCTCCAGTTTTCTTCCGTCTTGTGGATCTCATTCTGCTGAGTCCCAGCCCTTTATTGGATAACTGCAAACCAGGAGCTTGTGGCCAAATCATGTTTCTGAGTCTTGATTTTAAAGCTTGGCAACATATTCTTTTGCTAGAGAGACTCCCTTTCCTATGCCGAATATCCCATGCTTGCAGTAATTCCTGGATACCTGTCCTTTGCATACTTTTAATGCTGTTTTATAGCACTTTATAAATAAAGGTTAATAATAATGATAATAATAATGGAGCCATTGTGCTTTTATTTATTGGTAGTGATGCCCTTTTGTCAATTTCGAATCCCATTTAAATGCCTCCTTTAAACATCCTTACAGCATTCAATAGGGACTGAGTTTCCGAGGGTGACCTTCCAAAGGCTCTTAACTTGTCCATGAATGATGTATATTTCCAGCTTGCTTTGGTGTTTTGTATCCCTGGTTCTTTTCTTTTTCCTCCTTGGAAATACGGAAAGCCATACTATTGCAATAACAAACTGCAAAGGACTCGCCTCGGAAATTGCATCCCTAAGATCGATTCTTGCCAGTTTGCTATTTAACGCAGGGACTTTATTGCAGCCGAAGGGAATTCTCTGTTGGTTTCTTGATTGTGAGCATTTCAAGATTCGACAGAGGAAGACACTCCTTCCTTGGAGATTATGGTGGAGTCTCCTTCCTTAGAGGCTGGATGGCCGTCTGTCAATAGGAAAGCTTTGATTGGGATTTCCTGCATGGCAGAAGAAG
>NC_056526.1:628578-693578 GCF_019175285.1 Sceloporus undulatus | reverse complement strand
TTAACACAGATAAACTAAACTTGTCCATGGCAGACCTTCTACGTAACATTTGATTTTGTTGCTGTTTGTGTTTGTTTGTTTTCTGTTGTTGTTGTTATTATAGTCTGTGTTGTTTGTAAATAGGTTGAATGAATGTTGTCTCTGTACCAATGTTCTTTTTTATTAATTTAATAAAATAAAGATTATATTAAAAAACAACAACACCTGCATTGATTCAGGGACAGTGGCTTCATGGCACACGACACACACACACACATATATTATTGCAAGAGTCACTCATGCACATACATACATACATACATATATATATATATATATATAAGGAATCTTCTCAAAGATTTTCAAAGTGCCTATGAAATAAAATCCAATGATAAGAGGTCCAAATCAGACTGCAGAAATAATCCAGTTTGAGACCCCTTTATAACTGCCCTGGCTCAATGCCAGGGAATTCTGGGAACTGTAGTTTTGTGAGAGATTGAGCCTTCTCTGTCAGGGAGCTCTGGTGCCACGGCAAACTACAAGTCCCAGGATGCCCTAGCACTAGGCCTCAGACTGGATTATTCCTAAAGTGAGTTTTAAGCCTTAAAGGCGCTGCCACTTTTCATTTTCTTTTCCTCCTTCGAAGGTTAGAACAGTTTCAGATAAAAGTTCTCATGGCTAAAAATGGACCCAAGAAGCAGTTAATGCTCAATAGAACTGAAAGCAAACCCCGTTTGAACAGAGCCCTAGGAAGGCTGGCCACAATCCTATAAGCACTACATTGCTCTGCAACCATGGGCCTGCTTACCGTAAGGCCAGCAGCTGCCAAGAGCAAGGGTCACGGGGGCCTGTTCCCCTCGCCTTGCCCCCTGGCAATCCCCGTCGCAAGGGCCAGGAACAGGGCCCCTGTCACAACAAGGCCTTGCAGCACTTGGCCCCAGAGGTCACACAAAAAGGGAAGGGATCCCCATTGACTGGAGTGGCTGCTGTCAGGGGGCTTGCACAATCCCTATGCAAGGACTGAGGATCACGGAGTTGGGAGAGACCCCAGAAGCGCCCTGATCCAGTCCAAGCCCTTTATTCTCCCTCAAAGCTTCCCATTGACAGAGGGCCACCCAGCCTCCAAAGAAGGAGACTGAAAGGCAGCATCTTCCAGTCTTGAACAGCCCTGACTGTCAGGAAGAATCTGGTGAGATGACTGTTGAGGTAGGATCTCTTTGGCTGTATTTTGCCTCCATTGCTCCCTTGGGTCCTGTTCTCTGGAGCATCAGAAAACAAGCTTGCTCCTCCTCCTCCTCAATATGGCATCCCTTCAAGTCCCTAAACAGGGCTCTCATGTCACCTCTTGACCTTCTCCAGGCTAAGCATCCCCAGCTCCCTACAACCTTCTTCATAGGGCTTCATGGCTTCCAGACCTTCCCCCATTTTGCTGACCCTCCTTTGGACACGCTCCAAAGCGGTTATGGCATTGCAGTCACTTAAAGATTACAATGGCAGACTTAGAAATCTAATGTTAGGAAAAGGGACAGGCCAGGGAAGCACATTCATGTCAACCCAGCAAACAGAAGAGTCCTTGGATGTGAAGGAGTTTTGAGATCTCACTCTCTGCAGTGCTAGAAAAACAACATCCTTCGGGGGCAAAGTCCTCCCTTTCCCCAAATCTGTGGGTCTGGGTCTGTCCCACTTTCCTGCCAGAAGCAGCCTTCAACAAGGCTGGTAAGGTGATGAAAAGCAAAGCAAAGAAGGAAAGGACATCAAAGCATCACTTAGACCTTTGAGAGCCTCTCCTTGGTGCCCTTTTTGCAAGCAGGACACAATCTGCCAGGGAACTCCTGGCCCTGCGCTTGGCTTCCCCATCAAGGAGCCTCCCTTCGATCCTCCACCCTTGATACTCACGCCTTTAAATGTGTAAACATGTTCCTAGCACTCTCTTCTCCAGGCTGCTAAAGATGCCCGTCTCCTTAAGCCATTCCTGCCAGGCTTACATGGGCTCAGGCCCTTTGCCATTTGCTTGCCCTCCTTGGACCCCTGGCCCCAGTTTCCCAGCATCCTTTCTGAATGGCAGCAGCCACAACGGGGCCTTTCTTCTGGGGCATCATTGGGTGCCATCTGCACTTGGTCAGCATGGCCTCTATTCCTTCCTCCAAGTCATTGGTCAAGATGCTGAACAGCCCTGGGCCCAGGACAGAGCCATCCAGGAGGAAGAGGAAGGGGAGCCATGGCTGCGCATGCCTTGGCTCGGAGGGTCAAAGAGTCCCATTGTGTGGGCCCAGGTCCATGGCTGGTCTGCAAGGAGAATGCAAAGCAAGCCATTGCAGAGTCTTCTTGGTGAGGCTTCTTCCTCTGAGGCTGAGAGAGTGTCACCCAGGTGGCCAGGGACGTAGCCAAGGGGGGGGGGTTCTTGGGGTCCGGACCCCCCCCTTTCCATTAGAAAAATGAATGGTGTTGCTCTGTGCCGCGCACTCAATCCCCATTATAGGTGGCATTTAGTCTGGACCCCCCCCCCTTCCTAAAATCCTGGCTTTCCAGGCTGAGCAGCGCATCAAAGCCTGGCCTCCTGAGCTGCAGCCCAAGGCTCAAACCACTAGGCCCCGCGCTGCCTCTGGCCTGAATTGTCCGAAGGCTGGCTGTGGGCCTTGGCTGAGAGAGCGTGACTCTTGCCCACTTGCAGCCCAGGCCCCCAGCTGACCAGTCCGGCCTCCCACCAAGGGCCGCCAAGGGCCTGGCCGAGTGGTTGGAGGGTTAGGCTCTTGGGAGGAGGGTCCGAGTCACACTCTCTCAGCCTCAGGGAAGGCACAGGGCAGCTTGGCCAGAGGAGGAGGAGGGTCTCTGGGCCTGGAGGGAAGGCAGGGCGAGGGCAGGGGCTGCCCTGGCTCCGGCCCCTGGGCCTCCCTCCTCCCTCCCTCCCCAAAGGTCCCTCGGCGAGACTGCGGCGGCCCAGCAGCCAGAGAGCGAGAGCCAGAGAGAGGCCCCAGCCCCCCTCCTCCTCCTCCTCTTACCTTTCGGGCCTGGCTGGCCTGCTTTGGGGGTCCCCGGCCGGGAAGGGGCGGCCGAGGCCTGGCCTTCTCCTCCTGCTCCTTGGCCTGGATTCGGGCGCAGCCAGCCAGGGTCAGCCTCCGGCCAAGAGCCAGGATCGGGCGGCGGCGGCGGAGGAGGAGCTCCCCCTGCGGCGAAGAGGGGAAGGCAAGGGAGAGAGAGAAAGAAAGAAGGCGCAAAGGAGGAACAAGGCCAGCTCCACGAGTCCAACCCAGAGAAGGAGGCAAAGGGTTTCTCTCACTCAGGATCCAGCCTTGATAGAAATGGAGAATCCAGCCAGAAAACCAGAGGAAGAATCGGGAGCCTGGCTCTGGAAAAAGAGAGAAGATCCCAAAGGCGAAGAGAGATGTGAGAGCTGGGCAGAGAAGGGAGATGAAGAGGGCTGAGTGAGGCTAACTATGAAGGACAAGGGGTCCTGGAGCGGACCAAGCCGAGACCTCCCTGCAAGGCCTGCTTTGGACTCATCATGAAAGGAAGGACTCCTTGCCCTAAAAGCCCTAAGGAGGGAGAGAGGAAGGCCGCAGGACAGAGGAGGATGCAGAGGGTCGCCATGGGTCCCCATCGACTCAAGGGCAGTCCACAGAAGGACTTGGTCTCAGTGGCCTGAGTGATGAGTGTCTTCCCAGAAAGGAGACTTCATCACCTTTGGGAGCCGGGGGCCGGGATGCGTGTCCCTCGACACGGAGGGGGGGGGGAGCCAACACAAAAATTACATGATTTTTTAAAATTTAAATAAATAATAATAAACAATTCCTACATTCGCTGCAACACATCATTTGGAGTAAAAAACAAAACGGAACATATACAATGCGCCTGAGGGAGGGAGGCTCGGCGACTGTTGTGTTCTAAAATGGCGGCAAAGTCTCGCGCAACCTTTCCCGTCCTGCCCCGCAACAGGAAAGGTCACGCGAGACTTTGGCCACCATTTTAGAAACACAAAATGGCGCCCGGAGCGACTTGGAAGCTGCGGCGAGCGTAGGGTTGCCATAAGTCAGGACCTTCAAACCAGGACAAATGTAGGACAACAGTTTCAAATGGAGGACACGTTTTTTAAAAAAAATGGAAGACACACAAAACATTTGCTGCTTTTTTAAAAAAATAATATAAATGCATGTTTCTGAGGCTTCTATAGACAGTTGCCCCCCCTTGCCTCCCCTGTGCCCCCCCTTGTCCATTGCAAAGGCCCCGCCACTTGCGCAAGAGGCCTAAGGTCCCGGGATTGGGGGGGAACCAGGCCAGGGCGGGCGGGGGGCCCCCAAAAGGCAGGATTGTACCGGGGCTGCTGGGATAGGGCGGCAATCAGCGGCAGAACCAGGCTGGGGCCGGTCCCAAGGCCTTGGCAGGCTGGATCCAGCCCGCAGGCCGTAGTTTGCGTGACCCTTACTTTAAACCTTAGGGTTGCTTTAGGGCCCCCATAAGTCAGAAATGACTTGAAGGCAGACAACAATAACGGAGCAGCCCTAGAAATGCAAAATTGTGGCGATGGCAATGAGGTGACAAGCGGAATCTGGCAGCTGCAAAGGCAGCCTGGGTCCAAGGACGTAGCTAGAGGGGGGGGGGTGGGGGGTTTGGTCCCCCCCCTTCAGGCCTGGGGACATTCAAGCTCCTTCCTCCCCCCTCCTCCTCTCCATTAAAAACCACACGAGGAGCGTCGAGAGGAAAGGGGGAAAGACAAGCAAGCTCTTTCCCCTTTCGTTTCATAGGAGTCATGGCAACGTGGCTGTGATTATGGGTGTTGTAGTCAGTGACCTCCCCCATCTCTCATCTCTGGCTGAGCTTTCCAAATGCCCCTCACCAAACTGCAAAGCCCACAATCTATAGCATGGGGGAATCTACACTGTTGATATAATACCCTTTGACACCACTTTAAGTGGTGTAGCGCAATTCTGTGAATCCTGGGATTTGTATTTTTACAAGAGCTTTTTTTCCTTTCTAAAAGAGTACTGGGTGCCTCACAAAACTGCAAATCCCGGGGTTGGGTTTGTTTTTTTAAGTAGCCCTGGAAGTTAAAAGTGGTGTCAAACTGCATTATTCTACAGTGTAGTAGCTCACAGGTGTTGCCCTGCTAAAGTTAAAACAGAATATAGTTCCATTACAGTGCATTGTGATCTGGGGTGTGGTTGTTGTGGTGTGCCTTCAACCCCTTCCAACTTATGGCAACCCTAAAATGAACCTATCCTGGGGTTTTCTTGGCAAGATTGTTCAGAAGAGCTGTGCCATTGCCTCCTCTGAAGCTGAGAGAGTGTGACTTACTCCCCAAGGTCACACACTGGGTTTCATGGCTGAGCTGGAAATCAAAACCCTGGTCTCCAGACTTCAGAGTCATAGTCCAACACTCAACCACTACAACAATTTTACCTTGTGGGTTCTTACGACAAAGGCCAAAACCCATACATTGCAGTAACTTATTAGGCCAACCTGCAGCAATAATCAACTTTGAGACTGCTTGGAGACTGCCCTGGCTGCCTCAGTGCTAGGGATTCTGGGAACTGTATGGTACAAACACACTGCAGCCAGGAATTCCACTGGAGGACACACTCTTTCCCCTCTTCATCCCTTGGCCTGGGGCCTGTTGGACTGTCTTGTTTATGTTTTAATGATATCCAGTGCATATGCTGACCTGCCATGTTTGTGCATAACCACATCGTAATGTTTTTCTGAGCGATGTGATATTAAAATAGTTAACAGTTTTTATATTGGAGTGTTCAAGTGGATGTGTTTTGTGATCAGAAAGAAAATAAGTTCTGACAGCAAACTAAAAGAGTAAAACACATTAAATGTATCAAAACTTCATTATAGGAAAAGAAGTGAAGTTGTCAAATGGCATATAGAAATAAAATTATTTGTAGTGGAAGAATTATATTTGATCTTTTGAAGTCTTTTATTGTACGTACTCACAATTATAATAAAAGTGTAAATCTAAGTGTAATAAAATATACTGGTTTGTCAACGGTCAATGAGAGGCCTAGTTAGTTTTACGTTTTATACAGTCCGTCCTTGCCTTACGTGGGGGATCCATCTCGGATCCGCCGCGTAAGGCGAATTCCACCTATGCTCGAGCCCCATTGGAAACAATTGAATGGATGCGCCGCCCCTTCCGCCCCGCGCATGCCCTGCGGCTTGAGCGCATATACTCAAGCTGCGTATGCGCGCCCGCGTATGCGCGGGCACGCTGTATAATAATAACTCTGACATAAGCATTACATGTTTCAGGGACATAGCTGGACCCCCTTCAATTAGAAAATGAATGATGTGTGTGCTGCGCCCTGCCACACCAAGCCCCATATAATGGTGGCACTTAGTCTGGACCCCCCCTTCCTAAAATCCTGGCTACGTCCCTGCTGTCCAAGGCGTCGCAGGGCTTTTGGATTCAGTTTGCAAGGTTCTGAACAGAGGGGAATCCAGGGGAACGGGGCAAAAGGCTCCTCAGACCGGGGTTTTCCACAAGTGTTGGGATGTGGTAGCAATGTGCCAGGAAACCACTGTCCCTGGTCCAAAACACATGCAGAAAATAATCCAATTAGAGACGCTTTAACTGCCCTGGCTCAGTGCTAGGGATGCTGGGAACTGCAGTTTTGTGGAGGCTCAATCTCTCACAAAACTACAGTTCCCATAATGCTCTAGCATTGAGCCAGGGCAGTTGAAGTGGTCCTCGACTGGATTTATTTCTGCAATGTTTTCAACCCGCCATGGATGGACTGCAGTTATGCATATATTCCAGGTTATATTTCTCTTCTAGCCGTCGTTTTTTGTCATCCTTTTGCTCAAG
The DNA here is from genome assembly GCF_019175285.1 of Sceloporus undulatus. Classification (NCBI taxonomy): domain Eukaryota; kingdom Metazoa; phylum Chordata; class Lepidosauria; order Squamata; family Phrynosomatidae; genus Sceloporus; species Sceloporus undulatus. The sequence continues at coordinate 686,794 of NC_056526.1, read as the reverse complement.
GACTGGCGCCCTGAGGTCCAAAGCCCAGGAAGATGAACTCTCTGCAACCCGTTTTTGGGTCTTCCATTCCTAATGTCTGATGGATGTCCATTTATCCTCTGTTGCCCAAATGCAGATTGCTGAAGGCTGCTGTCAACACAAGATGGACGATAGGCAACTTCTTTCTCTCAGTTACTCTCAAAGGTGCTGCAAGATCTTCCCTTTGCATGCCAATAAATAAACCTATGCGAACACTGAGGGGCAATGAACACCAGGAGCAACTGGCATCAAGGGGCACTCTTCATGTCCTTACCTAAATTCCTCACCTTCCAACTAGGGCCCTCCGTTCTGGTAGTCAAGGTCTGCTGTCTCAGCCAGGATTTCTTCTTCTGCCCATCTTGGATTCGCCCCTTCTCACTTGCTGCTCCCTCGCCGGGAACCTTCTTCCCATCGAGACACAAGGGTCCTTATCATTTTTAACCAGCGTCAAAACGGAGCTGAAGACCTCCTGTTCAGAGAAGCCTTCCCAGGCATTGCATAATTGTCACTTGCTATTTGATGTTCTTTTGGTGCCGGTTTTATTGAACCATTTCCTGTATTGCTATGTCTTTTATATGTATGATCCTACTGAGAGAGGCAGGCTAGCTCCACCAGGCCTCCCGGGAAGACGATTAAAACCATCCATTATGAACCAAGCCCTCCCCCAGTCCATCTCCTGATCCAGGCATCGGAGACAGAGAAGAACTGCTGGACCTCATCCCCTTATAAATAAAGATTTATAATATAATAATAGGAATTAAATCACAGGCATCAAACACGCAGCATCTGCGGAATGGCCTTTTGGAATAACCCAGGCGAGGAATTTTAAAGCAGGGGACGACGGCGGATGGGCTTCCAAACCCTCAGCAGCGTTTTGAATTATGTGTTTAATATATAGTTGATACAGCAGACTGTAAACAGTGTGTTTGGGGAAACTCACACGAGACGTTAAACCACCGAATAATGATGGATGGACTGGGTTGAATGCACAGCCCACGCTTTTGCAACTGTTTAATGCCTTGATGATGAAACTCGCTGCTGCTTCTTTGTTCTTCCACGTTTTTATACATTGCCCTTTCCATGTATCCATAAGAGAAAGGCTTTAAGGTGTTTCACACATTTTGCAGCCTTTTCCATAGAATTATGTTAGAGTTAGAAGAGACCCAAGAAGGGCCGCGATCCAGCCCAAGCCCCTTCTTCTCCATCAAGCACTCCCCATTTTGACAGAGGGCCCCAGCCTCCAGGAAGGAGGCCCCCAAAAGACCACTCAGGGAAGTGTTCCACTGTCAAACAGCCCTGACTCTCAGGAGGTTCCTCCAATATTGAGCTGGAACCTCTTTTCCTGCGGCTTGCATCCATGCTCTGTCTCCGATCTCTGGAGCAGCAGCAGAAAACAGACTTGCTCCATCGCAAATGTGACATCCCTTCAAGTATTGAAACAGGCTATATCACAACACCTCTTGACCCTTCTCTTCTCCAGACTAAACCTACCCAGCACTTCCCTCAGCTCCCCTCATAGGCTCATGGTTTCAGACCCTTCACCATTTGTCTCCTCCTTTGAGACCACGGCTCCAGTTTCCCACTCCTTTTGGAATTGTTTTGCCCAGAACTGGACACAGGATTATTCCAGTTGGGGCGGACTGACCAAGCAGAATAGAGAAGGTACTATGACTTCTATTGATGCAGCCATTGTTTTGTGGTCTTCTTCAGTCTTTCCATAGATCTTATTACCACAAAAAGCACAAAGTGCTCTGAAGCTGCCATCCAGAAACGGGTGAAGCATCAGGAACAATTCTTCTGCAACACGGCAACAGAGCCCCAACAAACCCCACCAAAACTGTGCAAAAAGTTCCTTCCCTTAAAGCTAGTCTTTGTCTGATCTGTCAAAAACTTTGCACCTTACAGATGGCCTAAGCGGCGCCGTCGTTGCGCCAGGAATACGGCGAGGGGCGGTGCTTCCGTATGGCAAGATGGCGCGCCTATACAGATGGGCGCGGCCATCTTGACGTAACAGACGCACAGCGTCCGGACGTCTAAACCCAAGAGCCGTTCGATGCGCGCTTTGGCACTTGCAGTGGCTCTCCGGTTGCCGGAAGGAGTGCTATTTCTGCACTCCTTTTTTGCAGCGGCCAAGGAGCCACGGGTTTGGCGCTGCGGCGCCGCCGCCTGCAACCGGCAGCGGCCCAAGACTGCCCCTTTTGGGTGGTCGTAACGGGCCAAAGATACAGAGGTCAAAATCCAGGAAATAGGCTTTTGTAAAAGGTTAAAATACTTGCGGATTGAAAGTTGCGAACAAAGAACAGTATTGAAGAGAATAACTGCATTGTAACTCACAGTGCAACACAACACAACCAACGATTGGTTTGTTATTAATCAGCCTTGCATCTTTCTGTCTGTGGCCAAACTGAGTCCCCATCTTGTTGGAGGCAATTGGCTAACAGCATTGTAAACTGATGCATCCAACATGGCAGCTTTATCATTTCTGGTCTTAGTCCAGATGGCAGGAGGGCTGTCTTTGGCTGGCACCTCTCCTTTTAGCCATCATGTCGAGGAAGTTGAATGTCCATTTGCAATTCAAGGAAGGTGCAAAGACTCCGTGAGCAGTTCAGTGGAGCCTGTGGCTTCACAAAGGAACAGACAGGATGGACTCCAAGGAAACACCTTCTTTGAGTTGCATTTCCTACATTTCCTTGCCTTTGGAAACCTCCCAGTGACCGCTGGCTAAAAAGGGAAGGTGCCAGTCTGCAGAGAGCCCTCCTGCCATCTGGACTAAGACCAGAAACAGCAAAATGCAGGCCTAGGGACCTTACCACCGGGGCTTTTTGAGGCGTCAGTTCGCATTGGCTGTGTGCGTATCACATTAACACATCGTTCATTCAACACCCCCGCTCTCGGATACGCTTTGCCGATTCGTTATTCACTTCATATCGCAACGTTCATCCACACCTGGGCAGCCTTCCGGATCGAGGTCTTGCGCATCGGCCAATACGTATTCATGCAAGCGAGGAGCCAGTGCAGATTGATCACCACACCAGCCCAATACATGTGTGTTCACCGATGCACATCGGCAGCTTTGGTGCATGCTCTGTGGGGCTCTGAATGGGGTGCAACATTTTAACTTCCGGGGGTGAAGGATAAGGTCACTGTTCAGGCGGTATAGCATGAATTTGCTGCCTTTAGCCACTATGAAAGGGGTATGCACCATCTGTATGTCGGGGTGTATGTGTATGTGTATTATATATATCACACACACACACACACACCACACATATATATATATATATTATATATATATGATATTATAATATACACCATAGTGGTACAGCCAAAAGTGTGATGCCTTTTATGTGTACACACACATTTGTCTTATGAGAGTAGATGTGTGTGTGGGTGTGTGCGCGTCTTTTTAGATGTAACCTGAGGCAGGGAACCGACAATTAAAAAGATTGTAGTTACAGCGCGGTGTAAATTTACACATTTATATAATAAAAGATAATAATAAATATAATAAATAATAATAATACATACACACACACAACACACATATATATACAAAAACACACTGTTCCCACAGCCAAAAGTGTGATGCCTTATTTATATGTGTACACACATATCGGGTCTGCTTGATGTTTATGTGTGTGGGTGTGTGTGTGTGTTTGTGTGTATATATATATCACACATACATATACAATACACCACGCATAACAACACACACACACACACAACACACACACACACATACTTCCCCCTCCCCGACACAAAAGGTTCTGCTTTATCTCGTCGTCCAGGGAAATAACGCCCAGCCCCAGCGGTTGTTGCTAAAAGGGAAAGAGCCCCGGAAGGAGAGGGGGAAATTCCAGCGCAGCATCATGGAGATTTGTAACCGGTGGTCTTCAGGAGAACCACGGGATTGGATGTACAGTGCGTCCTCGCCTACCGGGGATCTGTTCCGGATCCCTTCGCGTAAGGCGAATTCCGCCTATGCTCAAGCCCCATTGTAAATAATGGGGCTCGTGCACGGCAGCGCGGGCGCGCAACAGCAACAGGGCACAACGGGCGCTCGCACCCATTCAATTGAATGGGAACGCACCCCCTTCCGTCCGCCCGCCGCCCCCGTGGCTTGAGCACTATGCTCCAGCCGTGTAGGTGCGTCCGCGTATGACGCAGGCGCGCTGTGCACACCAGCCAAAGCAGCAGAGGTTCCTCACTGGCCATCAGTGCAGATCCAGCCGATCCCCAATTTGGCGTACTCAGAAAACGGAGGAGCCGGCTGCCTTCAGTTCGTAACCCACGTGAATACGCATTGGCCAAAGCGTATTCACGTTATATCGCATTGGTCAATGCATATTCAGAGCTCACAGTGTGGAAACTCCATGCTATATAATGCGATATACGCATCGGCCAATGCGAACTGACACTCAAAAAGCCCCCATGTGGTAAGGTAACATCTTCAATCTCTTTCTCATTTTGCTGATGAAGAAGAAGACCCAGTTGAGCTTCGAAAGCTTGCACCGTGTCATTGTGCATTTTGGGTTGGTCCAATGAAGGTATCATTGCTTGGATGTTATGTAAACCGCTTGTGCCAGGAGTGCTTAAGTGCATGGATGAGCGGTGTATAGAAATGTACTTGCTTTTACTATTATTGTGGTGCTCTGTTCTTGCGGTGTGCATTGAGTCAGGATTCCCAAGCCCAATGTCTTATGAGCATTTGCACAAGTGTACTTCATGCACACTTCCAATGTGGAAACGGTGCTGTTGCTGTTGCAAGGTTGCAGCTGCCCCATAAAACGCGGGTGCTGCTGGGTTTTGGGGGGTCCCCAGTTCCATCCAGGAGAAAAGCCGGGGGAGGAAGTGTGAGGCATCACTAGTTGGCACTCGAGGGAAGCCACAAAAGGCTGCCTTGTTGACCAGAAAGCAAAGGGCCTTTTTCGGTGCAAAAGGGCAGCTGCCAGCCAGAGCCCTTCCTTCAGTTCTGCCCCAAAGCAGCTGTGTCTGAGAACTGTATGCATTCAAGTTGTTTCTGACTTAATGGTGACCCTAAATGTAGCATTTAGGGCCTAAATACCCTAAAACCCCACCGGGTTCCCATCTTGTCTTAGAAGCTAAGCAGACCAGCCCTGTTAATCCTCGATGGGAGACTGCCCAGGAATCCCAGGTGCTGTATCCTCAATTTCAGAAGTATACAATGGTATACATTGGCCTCCCCTCCAAGTACTAATCAGGCTGACCCTGCTTAGCTCGCAAGATCAGGTGGGGCCGGGTGCCTTGGGACATTTAGAACCTCTATATAGCGCATGCGCCTCAAATTGCCTGTTGACTTATGGATTTGACCCCATGGATTTCACAGGATCTTCTTAGGCAAGGATCCTCAGAGGTGTTTTGCCAGTCCCTTCCTCGCACCTGGGATCTGTTGACAGTCTCCCAACCCAAGTGCTAACCGGATATGTCCTGCTTAACCTTCCAAATCAATGGGATCTGGTGCCTTTAAGTGTACATTAAGGAATATGGGAATGTATGTTTTAATCTTGTAAGATGCCCCGGTTGCGTTGCACAGAGGGGTGGGAGAAAAATAAAATAGGGAAGATCTCTTGTTGTGCTTCAAGCTGTATATTGATTTAGAGAACCCCATGAATCCCACGGGTTTTTCTTAGGCAAGGGATGTTTTCCCAGTCCCCATCTCTGAAATACAGCCGAACCATAACTGGAATTCGCTAGCAGTCTTTCTGGGCTGGAGAAATCCTTCTTCTTGGACTGTCACTCCCAGAATCCCCTAGACAGCTATGCTATGTTATGCTGATTGGGGGATTCTGGGAGCGGCAGTCCCCAAAGTCACCTTTTCCTTGTGCTCCTGAAGTCCCATCCTGCAGCGTTTGGGGAAAAGGGACCAAGGGCAGATCTTGAGGCCTTCCAGTTGCTTGTTGACTTATGGTGACCCCTTGAATTTTAAAGGTTTTCTCAGGCAAGGAAGCCCCAGAGGTAGTTTTACCACAGTTCCTTCCTCTAAAATCCAGCCTCTGGCACCCGGATTTGTTGGCGGTCTCCCATCCAGGTTCTAACCAGGGTTGGCCTGCTTACCTTCCAAGATCAGATCTGGTGCCTTTAAAGTATTTAGGCCAGGCAGGGAAAGAGGTATGCGCGCGCCTCAAGTTCTTGCTGACCCCATGAATTTAAACAGGGTTTTTTCGGCAAAGGATCCTCAGAGATGGTTTCCCTCCAGTTCCTTCCTCTGAAACACTGCTTGCAGCACCTGGGTTTCCATGTTGGATGGTGTTTCCCATCCAAGGAGCATGCATTTTGCAGTGGACATTTGGACCACTGGTGGGTCCTGGCTCTCTGAAGGACCATCTCTCAAGGTCTTTGGGCAACCCTCTTAGCAAAACCTTTTGCCTGAGGGGCAGAGCCCTTGATGGGAAGCCAAGCGGAGGGCGAGGAGTTCCCTGCAGATGTGTCCCTGCTTGCAAAGGGCACCAAGAGAGGCCTCTCAAACGTCCTTGGATTTAAGGCTTTGATGGTCTAAGTGATGCTTTGATGTCCTTTCCTTCTGCTTTGCTTTTCACACACCTTGCCAGCCTTGTTGAACGCTGCTTCTGGCAGGAAAGTGGGACAGACCCAGACCCACAGATTTGGGGAAAGGGAGGACTTTGCCCCGAAGGATGTTTTGTTTTTCTAGCACTGCAGAGAGTGAGATCTCAAAACTCCTTCACATCCGGACTCTTCTGTTTGCTGGGTTGACATGAATGTGCTTCCCTGGCCTGTCCCTTTTCCTAACATTAGATTTCTAAGTCTGCCATTGTAATCTTTTAATTGACTGCAATGCCATAACCGCTTTGGAGCGTGTCCAAAGGAGGGTCAGCAAAATGGGGAAGGTCGGAGCCATGAAAGCCCTATGAAGAAGTGGTAGGGAGGCTGGGTAGCGTTACCTGGAGAAGGTCAAGAGGTGACATGAGAGCCCTGTTTAGGTACTTGAAGGGACGCCATATTGAGGAGGAGGAGGAGCAAGCTTGTTTTCTGATGCTCCAGAGAACAGGACCCAAGGGAGCAATGGAGGCAAGCGACAGGAAAAGAGATTCCAACTCAACATTAGAGGAGAGTAAGGGCTGTTCGACAGTGGAACACACTCCTTTCTTGGAGACGGATGGAGTCTCCATCTTTGGAGGTCTGGGTGGCCATCTGTCAATGCAGTGCTTTGATTGAGAGTTCCTGCATGGCAGAAGAGGGTTGGACTGGATGGCCCTTGGGGTCCCTTCCAACTCTATGATGCAGTGTATTATGATTCCATTACAAAGACGCCTTCGGCATGAGGAACCACGACTCTGGGGCCATTGAATCTGCAGCCAAGGTGCCCATGCCACAAATGCCCCCCCCCCCCCTTGTTTCTCCTGCTGCCCAGGGAGAAGGATGCCTCCATCTTCCCAGGAAAGTTGCAGAGGGTTAAATGGTGGCAAGCACTGACACAGCACTGCAGAGTTTAACCAGGTTTTTCTGTGGGCTTCTCCTTGTTCCCAGTCGCTGGAGGATGTGGGTCAGAGGGGCTTTTGCAGTTCTGGCCTGGCTCTGGCTGGAGCCCTTGGCTTGTTGTGCCAGGCTAACCCCTTGGCGCCAGGCCCCGAATGCTCACTTTCAGGGGCAGCCAAGCGAGGAAATCCCAGCGGCCAAAGGGAGCGGAAAGAAAGGCCAGCTTGGAAAGAAGCCCTCTGGCCATGAAGGACGGCTGTGGAGGCCATGGCCCCGTTGGTCTGCGAGAGAGTGGGGTCCATGGGTTGGGGTCTGACCCAGGGAGGCTATGGAGGACCACCCTGTTGAAGCCAAGCTCTGCAGATCGGAAATTTTATTCTGCTTTCTTCCTTTTCAAAAAAGCAGCGGGGCTTATTTTTTACAAAAACAGAAAAAGTGGATGTGGTGAGGAAGGTGGCCTTGCAAAAGCATCTCTTGGACAACATGAGCATGGGAGGGATGATGTGCCTATGATGCATTAGGGTTGCCAGAGTGAAGGCTGGAGAGGGCTCCTCTGCCTTTAATGGTGGGGCAGAAGAGGGATCGTCTGCAGGTGCTGCTCCTCATGCAACCAAGCCCTTTTGCCCTGAGGTACTGAGCCTGGCCTGCCAGAACTGCACCGCAGGATTGCACCTGAAAAGCCATCACTTTTATTATGGCATGAAGCCTGCACAGGCCAGGCTCAGTATCACAAGGCAACCCCTTCCCAACCGATCCAGACCTTCAGCATGTGGGTCCACCTGTCATTAAGAAAACGCCTTCTGCACACGTTCAGAGGCACTCTCTCCCTAACTGCAAGACCGCCTTTCCCTCTCAGGTTCTGAGAGTTCCAGTCCTGCCCCATGCCTTTCCTCTCCCTCCTATGTCTAGCCATGTTGTTTTGACCCCAGGATTCAGGCACTTTTGCTCTGCCCCCGTTTAATGGGTGCAGCGAGGCAGAGAGAGGACAGCCTAGTTGTCTACTTTGCCCGGAGGAAAGAGCCCCACAGAACCAGCCCCTGAGTGGAAAACTGGGTCTGCAAAGCCTGACCATCGATCAATGGGCATTCATCACCGATGGCAGAGCGGCTGGTGGAGGGAAAGGACAAATGCCAGCCTGCAGAGGAAGGAATCTGTGGGTCAGGGAAGCAGCCCAGCCCCAAGGAGAGGAAGGGATGGACCCAGGCAGCTGAATGGCAAGGAAGGAGGATGCCCCAGAAAAAAAAAAAAAGGGGGGGGAGAAGAACTGCACAGAAAGGGAGAATCTTGCTAGCTGGTGCTGCCAAGGACCTGCATGCCCAGTCTATGCGCTCTGTTTACTGTCAGATTAAACAGTTAGGAATGAAAGTGTGGAGTAGTGGTTTGAGTGTTGGACTAGGGCTCTGGAGACCAGGGTTCAATTCCCGCTCAGCTGTGCAATCTGCTGATTGACCATGGGCAAGTCACACTCTCTCAGCCTCAGAGGAAGGTAATGGCCAACCTCCTCTGGACAAATCTTGCCAAGAAAACCCCATGACAAGGTCGCCATAATTTAGAAATGACTTGAAAGCACATAACAACAACAACAACAACAACAACAATGAAAACCCTGTATGACATCACCCATCGCCAACACCCTGGATTTTGGATAGGATTCCATTCACTGATGATCCAAAACTCCAATCAGAAACAGTAATAGCAAGGAGGAGGGACTGAAGGCTTTGGGACATTTTTGGAAGATTGTGTGACAGATCACACAACCGTGAATGTGGGCACAGCAGCTAGTTTCAGGAAAGTGTTGGCAGCTGTGTTTGCAGCGAGGGAGAGAGGCAAAGAAGAGCATGATCCTGGCCACTCACAGCTGAGAAAGAGAACTGCAGCAGAGGAGCTATTGCACAGAGGCAGAAAGGGAATAGCACCGATTGGGAGCCCATTGACAGGTTTGGCACATCATGGAAACCATGCATTCTGAGGAAAGATTTAGGGAGCTGGGGATGTTAAGCCTGAAGAAGAGACAGTTAAGGGGTGATATTGATATTGAAGTGATGTCATATTGAGGAGGGAGCAAGCTTGTTTTCTGCTGCTCCAGAGAACAGGACACAATGGAGCAATGGATGCAAACTGGGGGGAAAGAGAGTCCAGCTCAACATTAGGAAGAACTTTGTGAAACTAAGAGCTGTTTGACAGTGGAACACACTCTTTCCTTTCAGAGTGATGGAGTCTCCTTCCTTGGAGGCTGTCTTTAAACAGAGGCTGGATGGCCATCTGTCAATGGGGGTGCTTTGATTGAGAGTTCCTGCATGGCAGAATAAAGGGGTTGGACTGGATCAAGGCCCTTCTAGGGGTCTCTTCTAACTCTGTGATTCTACAAAAAGGTGCACCACAGTAATGAATGGAATGCAAGGCAGCAGCAAGACAGATCTGACGCTGTGTGATAAGTACCAGCCAAACACGATTTTGTCCTGTTCAGATTCCACATTTCTAGCCTTTTCTAGTTATAAAGCCTCAGGCGCATGCCAGATGAGTTGGATTGCCATTTACAGAGTTGGAGCATAGTGTCACTTGCTTGTTATTTGCTAGCCTACAATGTGTTTTGTAGTACTGCTGTTAAATAATGGGACAGGTAGTAGTGTGTCAGTTGCTAAACTGTTGGACCATATTCCTTTGTGGTTAAGAAGCAGATGGGAAGTGAGTTGAGGCTGCGCTGGTCAGTCTCAGGAGAAAGCCTGGAGTGAGAAAAGAAGTGGGGCTCCTTTGGGGAAAGAAAATAATAATGTTTTGATGTTGTAAAGAATAAGAAGGTAGCCCACCTAAGATTTGAAATTGTGATTGCTTTAACTAGGCTTTGCTAGTGCTTGCTGGTTAGTTCTGAAACTCAGCGTACGTCTATGGAGAACATTTGCAGTTTCTGAATAAAGGTTCTTCTGGGTTTTCACTACCAAAGACTGGCTTTCTGAACTAAGGCGTTCCTGTGTATGATGCTGACCAGAGGCTTGGGCCAATTGTTCAGGTCCTGCTTCTGCCATCCACTGCCCTTTCCATTCTTGCAAAAAGGGGCTTCTTTTTCAGAAGGGGGTTTCTCCTTACAGGTTTAAGCCCCCCCCCCCCCGTTCTTCAGAGGGCCTCCCCAAAATACAACACTCAGACACTGCTCTCCATATAATCCTTTTATTGATAACTTAAGGGTGCAAAGTCCTGTCTCCCACCTTCCCCCTCCCAGCCCTGGGGAATGGGGGGATCCACACACCACTTTCCTTTCCTTTGGATTCAACAACACAGAACACAGTCAGGGTCTCTTTCATTGCTACTAAATGAGGAATCTTTTTGCAAGGTAAACCCCAGCTGAAGACAAGGTCAGAGATGGGGGTGCCAGCAGGGTGGGCTCTGGAGAAAGGATGGAATGACCCCTTTTCTTCTACCACAACAGAGACCATAGCAACGGACTCGAGGGAGGGAGGGCAAATGAAAGGGCAGGGAGAGTGGGGCTCTGTGTGTTGGCACTAGTATTGCCCCACTGGGGCAGCCTTCCTTCAGGGCAGACCAGGCACCTGGGGGTCTTGAGTGCTTAAGCTGCCTCTTCCTGCTTGGCAGCGGTTTAGAATAGATGGCCTTTGGTGTCCTTTCCAACTCTGTGGTTCTATGGTCTTCTCTGCTGGCACGCCCCTCACCAATCCACCAAAAAGCACAAGCCCACAACCCTGCAAAAGGACAGCGCCCTTCATTGGGCTAGTGATGGAGGCCCAGGGGCAGGCAGTGCCCTATGGGACTGGGAGAGCACCTCCTGCCCCTCCGGAAGTCAAGATTGCACATGCCTGGAAGGGGGTTGGGAGGAAGGGGACCCCTGTCCTGAGGAAACCCAGGGGGCCGCAGGGGCTACAAGTCGATGGTCTCGCTGCTGACACTGAGCGTGTCGATCTGCCGGCACACGTCCATGAACTCCTTCTGCAGCAGGACCGTGTCCATCCCCGGCTGCCCCACAGAGGCCAGGGACTCCTGGGAGACGGGCGTCAGCACCCAGTACTGGCGGCCCGGGGGTGGAGGTGAGCGCGGGGGACTCTCGGAGAGGGTGGGCACACCAGAGGCACTGCTTCGTCCAGGGCTGGAGCAGAGTGCCAAAGAGGAGTCCTCTGTGGAGCGTTTGCACGGGGAGCAGGTGGCGCTGCTGGTGGCGGTGGTGGGGGTACTGCCAGCCCTCCAGGGCCCTGGGGAGGAGAGGGTGGTGTTGGGGACGCTGGTCTCCAGGGAGGCCTCCCCCTCATCGGTTGCCCGGTTTAGGACAGGGACCAGCTCCACGCAGGAGGCCGCCCGAGAGAGGCTGCTCCCCACCGAGGGCTCCCTGGCCAGGCTGAGGGAGGAGAAAGTGCTGGGGGTGTAGAGGGGACCCCCCTCTTGGAAGAGCCCCTCGCTGCACAAGGCCTCATCGATGCTGCGCCGGAGGTCGATGGGCGAGGGCGGGCGGAAGTCAGCTGTGGGGTCATTGGCATCCAGGACGGCACCATCTGTAGCAGACCAGACTTCCGCTTCGGGGATGGCGTACAGCGGGAGGTAGTCAGACTCACTGCGGGCGATGGTGTCACAGATGACCAGCTTCTCGCTGTGCTGGGAGAGGGCCCACTGGAAGTTGTTGGGCAGAAGCTGGGCCTTGGCAGTGGTAGCCCCGCCATGCTCTGGAGTCAAACTGAGGAATCCCCCGCAACAACGGCACCAGGGCTCGGAGGGCGAGCAGAAGAGCGGGCAGAGGCCCAGGCATGCCAGGGGCAGCCCCATCCCGGCCTCACAGAGCCTGCAGGCCAGCTGGAGGGCCCACCAGGGCCAGGGGCCAAAGAGCTCAGGACTCAGGCCGTAGCCCAGGGCATGCAGGAGGGCGTAGGTGTGCAGGCCGGCACTCAGCAGCCCAAAGCAGGCGGCTGGCAGGGCTGCCCGGGCTGCCCGTCTCCACCTCCGGGTGTCACCAAACGGGCAGCGGCAAGTGGGGGTGGCAGTGGCCTTGAGGTCATAGACTTGACCGGCGGCGTCCACTCGGGCCAGGCAGTAGAAGACGAGCAAAGAGGAGGAGAGGATGGCAGAGAGGAGGGCATAGAGGCCGCGGGATGCCAGGAGCAGGAAAGGCAGCTGGTTCAGCAGGTCAGCCGCCAAGGCAGCCCCTGTGGCCACTGAGAAGTGGAGCAGCACCAGGAGGGCCAGCAGGCACGGGTGCCGGAGTCCAGCGGCGCGTGTGGAGCCCTTGGCCTGGGAGCGGAGGGCCAGCAGGAGGAAGGCCACAGCCAGGGCTGAGGTCAGACAGGGGAGGGCCAGGTCATGCAGCAGCCGCACAGCAAAGTCTGGTAAGAGCTCCAGCTGGCCCCAGGCGTCACCAAAGAGGAGGAAGGCCCGGGCCCCACCAGCGCTGGCCAGGAGCAAGTGGAGCAAGGCCAGGAGCTTGCAGCTGGCCGGGCAGCGGCATGGCAAGGCCAGCAGGCCCAGCAGCGAGAGCAGGGCCAACAGAGAAAAGAGGGAGCCGGCTCCATAGATGTGGGCCTCCCATGCCAGGCCCCATTCTGCCTGGGCTGAGTTCCAGTCTGAATGCAGCGGCACAAAGAGTGGGACAGCTGGCGGGAGGAGTGAGGAGAGCGCGGGTGGACCAGGCTCGGGCAGCGGGGAGCCACAGTCCTCAGGATGGTCAGGCAGGCAGCCGGGGAGGGCTGCAAAAGACCCTTCGTCCCCCAGGGAGGCAGCCAGGCTGCTGGACTCAGACCCTGTGAGGAGAAAAGAGGGGGACACATAGAATCATAAAGTCCTAGAGTTGGAAGAGACCCTAAGGGCCCTCTCGTCCAACCCCATTCTGCCATGCAGGAACTCTCAATCAAAGCATCCCTGACAGATGGCCATCCAACTTCTGCTTAAAGTCCTCCAAAGAAGAAAAACACAGGAAGCATTAATTATTAGAAGACAGATGGACCAGCAGCACTTTAGTGAAGGGCAAAGCACAGAACCAGTGCAAGGCTGTGGGGAGGGAATTGACCCAGGAGGCAGGCAAAGGGGTCCCAACCGTGTTTTCAAGGAGCCCCACCTTCAGCTCTGAAACCTGGATCCTTTGCCATGGTGGGGTCTGGAAACCACTAGTCCCAAAAGCACAGAAGTCCCACTCTTTTGCATGTTTTTAGGCACCTGTTTGCAGATGTTTTTTGGATCTGCAGAGGCTTGCAAGATATTAATTGAAAGGACTCTTTGCCTATGTGTTCTCAGATGATTAAAGGAAAATGGCACCATTGTAGCACACGCCTTGGTTAAATCCCATTTGGATTACTGTCATATGTCCAGGGGCGTCACTAGCGATGTGCAGAGAGTGGGGACCTCACTGGGGGACACCTCAGAGGGGTTTTCACCCAGTGTTCAGGTGGGAAGGTCTGGTGGCTCTACCAGTCAGGTGATAAAGAGTTTCCTCCCTTTCCCTTTTTCTTGTTTGATGCCACATAGCCATTCAGGAGTCTCTTAAGTAACAAGGGGCTAATTTAGGGGCTGTACATTCAGCCCCTAAATGGCAGTGCGCCGCTGCCCCTTTCCTAGATGGATCTGGGCCACAGCAACCACACAATGCGGCCCTGATTCAGATTTTGCAGGGCGGAAAAAGGCGCCACAAAAAGCGGCTCCTTTTTGCACCCCGAAAGGGGTGCAATAGCCGCGTTGTCACAGCTTGGTGGTGCTCCCTTGGCGCTGCGCTGGAGAAGCACCATGATGCCGTGTGCCATGAGGTGTGGCCATGGGGGCAGAGCCAAGGTGTACATTGTGAGGATGCTACATGCCAACTGCACCCCCATGCCAGCCTTAATGGCCGGTGTGTACAGGGCCTTAGTTAGTTACTTCTGAGAATCTGGAATGTAAAGAGACTTCCAAAAATTCAACTATAATGGTGACCAAGTATTTGTAACTTTCCAAGCTCTTGTTTTCAAGCTTTACCCATCCGAAGAAAAGCTGCTGTGACCTTTGGGCCCCTTGCACCACCGCAGGCCAATTCCTCCTCCTCCAAGTTGCCCTAAGGTCCAGCTAAGCAGGCCTGTCTTGTTCCTCTTCTCTGCTCTTCCACAACTGATAAGGAGACAGAAAACACTGGCAAATCCCCCTCAAACCCCCCCTCCAAGGCTGGAGCAAAGAGCAGGGAGTTCCTCAGGCCACCCAAGTGGGGTGCGGAGTGGGCAGAGGGACCAGGCATCCTCCCTTTCCAGGACACGTCCTGCATTTCCACCTTCTGTCCAGGAGGAATTCCAAAATGTCCTCCATTTGGAGCATGACTAACAAGCACAAATGTATATGGCTATTAAGTGTTTTTAGCTTTTACTTTGTAATGTCCTACATTTTTCTTGATGTGGTGCCCTGTCCTCCTGGAAGAGGGGAGGTCTGGGTGGGGGGCTTCCATATATATATATATATATATATATATATATATATATATATATATATATATATGCATGCGCCCTTGGCACCATTTTCCTGGTTGGGGGGCAACTGGGGTGGCATGAGAAGGGGGTCATCTCGCACCTGCTGCTTCCCTTGAGTTTTGGGGTCTGGACAGAATCAAGCCTGAACGCTCTCTAGAAGCCCAAATGACCCAACTGACGCTGTCATACTTTGGGCACACCATGAGATGACGCCGCTCACAGAAAAGACAATGTGTTGTTGTTGTGTGCCTTCAAGTCATTTAGGGTGACCCTAAGACAAGCCTATCATGGGGTTCCCTTGACAGGTTCCTTCAGAGGGGGTTTGCATTGCCATGCCCATCCCCTGAGGCTGAGAGAGTGTGACTTGACCAAGGTCACCCAGTGGGTTTCCATGGCTGAGCCAGGATTTGAACCCTGGTTTCCAGAGTAAAGTGGGAGGAAGCAAGAAGAGGGAGAGGTTGCAGGACTGAGTCCATTGACCATGGCCTGGCAACTGCCCTGGCTTTGCAAACCCTGAACAGGGCTGCGGATGATCAGGCGTCTCAGAGGCCTCTCATTCAGAACTGCTAGATCTCCCTGCATTCAGATGGCATGCCTTTCCCTCAGAACAAGGGCACCATCCATGCAACCTCCAGACAGAAGGGGTTTAACCGGAAGCACCTGCCCTGATTTTTTGGGGAAATAGCAGCAGCAGCAGACTTGGTTGAACCTGAGCTACTCAAACGCTTAATCCCTCTTTGGGCTCCAAAGATTCAGCTGTGGAGACCCAAATAAGCATCATGCTGAGTGGGAAGGTGTGCGCTCACATTTGTTGTGAGATACCACAAAGTTGGCTTCAGTTGATGGCAACTCTCTGAAATGGGGACCTCAAAGACCACTGGTTATCAATTGCGCAGCTCAGGCCTTGCAAACTCAGGGCAGCAGCCTGGGCTTCCTTGATGGAACCAGCCTTCTGCAATGCCCTCTTCCTCTTTTACTACTGCAGTCACTTTCCCCCAAGCAGTTAGTATTGTGGTTGGCATTATGTGCCATCAAGCTGGCTTGGACTATGAAGGAGAGACTGCCAAGGCCTCCTGTTATCAACAGCCCTGCCGAGGTCTTGCAAACTCAGAGCAGCAGCCATGGCTTCCTCAATGGAGGCAGTCCATCTGTCGTGAGGCCTTCCTCTTTACCTACTGCTTTCCACCTGACTGGAGACTATCGTTCTTTCCAATCTGTCTTCTCATGAAATGCCCAGAGGAATCTGTTGCTGAGTGCTGTCACATTGGTTTTGATATTTAGCCCCCACCCCAAATAACAGGCTTCTTCTGCTCTTAAGGCTCAGGTCTTGCAAACTTAGGGCAGCAGCGGTGGCTTTCTGGATTGAGTCCATCTGCTCTCTTGGCCTTCTTCTTTTCCTATTTCCACTTTCCCCAGCATTATCAGAGCGATCAAAGGTTCTCTTTTCCAGGACCAGTCCTACATTTCAACTTTCTGTCCAGGAGGAATTCCACACCGTCCTCCACAATTTTGAGCCCCACAAAGGAGCATGCATTTATATTTACAGTATCCAGTACTGGTGTTTTTAGCTGTTATTTTCATCCTGGAGAGAAGTGACCAGTGGGGTGTCCAGTGGGGCTCTGTCCTGGGCCCAAGGCTATTCAACATCTTTATCAATGACCTGGATGACAGAATTGGGGGCATACTTATCAAATTTGCAGATGATACCAAATTAGGAGGAATAGCTAATACTCCAGAGGACAGGATCAAGATTCAAAATGACCTGAATAGACTAGAAAGCTGGGCCAAAGCTAACAAAATGAACTTCAACACAGAGAAATGTAAGGTACTGCACTTAGGGAGGGAAAATGAAATGCACAGATATAGGATTATGAGGGACACCTGGCTGAATGAAACTACGTCTGAAAGGGATCTAGGAGTCCAAGTAGACCACAAGTTGAACATGAGTGAACAGTGCGATGCGGCAGCTAAAAAGGCCAATGCAATTTTAGGCTGCATCAATAGAAGTATAGTGTCTAGATCCAGGGAAGTAATAGTCCCACTCTATTCTGCTTTGGTCAGGCCCCACCTGGAATAATATTGTGTCCAGTTCTGGGCAAAACAATTCAAAAAGGATGTGGAGAAACTGGAGCCATGCATCCAAAGGAGGGTGACTAAAATGGTGAAGGATCTGGAAGCCATGTCCTATGAGGAACGACTTAGGGAGCTGGGGATGTTTAGCCTGGAGAAGAGAAGGCTAAGAGGGGTGGAGGCCCTATTAGGATGGTCCGCCTTCGAAGGCTGATGGAACCCAAAAGGTTCCCAAACCCTGGTTAGTATCTGGGATAATAACCTTACTGGGGCAATAGACACTATCGCTCCCGAGCGTCCTTTCCAGCCCGCTCCTAATAGAAAATCCTGGTATACGGAAGATCTTCGCCAGATGAAGCGGGCTGCGCAACGACTAGAGAGCCGCTGGCGGAAACATCAGCGTATATCTGATAAGACACTCCATGAGAACATGTTACGTTCCGATGGAGTGGCGATCGATGCAGCAAAGAACTCGTTCTGTGCTGCACAGATTGCGTCAGCGGAGTCTCGCCCAGCAGAGCTGTTCAGGGTGGTTAAGGAACTTACTCCATTACCTGCCACTCTGAGCCCGTTATTAGAACCAACTATAGCCTGATGCAACGCTTTTAATGACTTTTTTTCTGACAAAATCTCTCAGATAAGGGCTGATCTCGACGCCGGCTTTTTGACAGAATCAATAAGAGAGGTATTCAGTAACTATGTAAATAGGATTAAGCTGGATCACTTTGAGTTTGTAGATACCGATGACGTGGACAAGGTCTTTGGAAGCGTAAGGAAGACGACGTGCCCCTTTGACCCTTGCCCTTTTTGGTTGACCATCCAGGGAGGAGATGCAATAAAAATATCATTACAATTTATAATAAATGCATCCTTTCGGGAGGAACTAGTCCCATCTACCCTAAAACAAGCGATAGTGAGGCTGCTTTTGAAGAAACCCTCCCTAGACCCCCTGTTGAGGAATAACTATAGACCGCTCTCCTTATTACCATTCTTGGGCAAGGTGATCGAGAGGGCGGTCGCCTTCCAACCCCAAGCCATCTTGGGCAAAGCCGATTACCTGGACCCATTTCAAACTGGCTTTAGAGCAGGGTACGGAGTTGAGACGGCCATGGTCGCCCTAGTTGATGATCTCCATCTGGGCATCGACAGGGGAAGTGTGACCCTGCTGGTGCTCTTGGACATCTCAGTGGCCTTCAATACCATCGACCATGGTATCCTTCTGGAACGCCTGGGAGAGTTGGGTATCGGGGGCACTGCGCTTCAGTGGTTCCGGTCCTACCTCTCGGGAAGGTTCCAGATGGTGAGGCTGGGGGACAGCTGCTCCCGTAAAAGGGAGCTGACATCGGGCGTCCCTCAAGGCGCCATCCTGTCCCTCATGCTATTTAATATTTACATGAAGCCGCTGGGACAGATCATCCGGAAGCATGGAGCTCGGAGTTATCACTACACTGATGACACCCAGATCTATCTCTCCATGTCTCCGACTAAGTGACTAAGGAAGGCATCTCTCCTCTGGACGCCTGCCTGGGGTCAGTAATGGGCTGGATGAGGGGAAACAAACTCAAGCTGAATCCAGAGAAAACAGAGGTACTCGCGATAGGTACCCCAAGTCCAGACAGAGAAATTTGTCACCCCATCCTTGACGGGGTTAAGCTCCCCCTAAAGGACAAAGTTCGCAGTTTGGGAGTACTCCTGGACTCATCTCTACAATTATCATCTCAAGTGGATGCGATGGCCAGGAGTGCTTGGTACCAGCTTCGGCTGATACGCCAACTGCGCCCCTGTCTGGACCGAAAGGACCTTGAAACTGTGGTACACACACTGGTAATCTCTTGCTTAGACTTCTGTAATGCGCTCTATATGGGGTTACCTTTGTACCAAGTTTGGAAGCTCCAACTAGTTCAAAATGCAGCAGCCAGATTGGTCACTGGGACCTCAAGGTCAGACCACATAACACCAGTGTTAAAATCTCTTCACTGGCTGCCAATCAGCTTCCGGGCTCAATACAAAATGTTGGTCATTACCTATAAAGCCCTATATGGCTTGGGCCCGAGTTACTTGAGGGAATGCCTCTCCCAACATAATCCGCCCCGCACTCTCAGAATAACAGGGAAGTATCTACTCGAGCATCCCAAGGTGAGACTAACAACTACTCACCAAAGAGCATTTATGGCCACGGTCCCTATGCACTGGAACAATCTTCCGGAAGAGCTCCGACTCATTTCTACCCTGCATGCCTTCAAAAAGGCTTTGAAAACTCACCTCTTCCGGCAAGCATACCCCCTGGTCTTTTATAGACCCCAGAAAAATACTACCTCCCGATCTGGAGTCTACCTGAGGTTGTCAATGAGATGTTATATTGTATTAACTGTTTTTAGGTAGCATATGGTTTAGATTGTGATTTTAAATAATTGTTATTAGAATTATTGTTGATTGCATAATATGACTGTAATCCCACTTCGATCCGTCGGGAGAAGCGGGACAATATAAATAAAACTTATTATTGTTGTTGTTATTATTTATTATTAGAGAGCCCTGTTTAAATATTTGAAGGGATGTCATACTGAGGAGGGAGCAAGCTTGAGAACAGGACCCAGAACAATGGATGCAAGCTCCAGGAAGCGAGATTCCAGCTCAACATTAGGAGGGACTTCCTGAGAGTAAGGGCTGTTTGACAGTGGAACAAACTCCTTCCTCTGAGATTATAGTGGAGTCTCCTTCCTTGGAGGCTGTCTTTAAGCAGAGGCTGGATGGCCATCTGTCAATGGGGTGCTTTGATTGGGATTTCTTGCATGGCAAAATGGGGTTGGGCTGGATGGCCCTTGAGGTCTCTTCCAACTCTACAATTCTATGATTTTGTAGCATCCTACATTTTTACAGTGCCCTGTCCTCTTTTATAGGTAGGACGTCTGGTCACCCTGAAGCATCATCATCTTTTCTAATGAGTTATGTCCCATCATCTTGGCTTTTCTGGAAGGTTCACAGCCCTGAAATGGCGCCCCACTTTCTAAAGTCCTGGGTTGGGGACACATATTTCCCAGCTGCTTTTCTTTTCTTCTTGGTCAGGTTTTGCTCTGGATGGGCCCATGGGGGTTTGCATTTAAAGAAGACCTCCCCTGATCTGAGGCAGCAAAGGAAAGAGAAGGGATGATTTCTTGTCTCCAGGGAGTTTCAATGAGAAAGCAAGGTCTCTAAGAAAAGAAGGAAACCCACCCAGCCTGCAAAGCTCCTCCACTTCCACCTGCTTTTTGGCAATGGGGCAAAGCGGACCCCCTCCACAACCCCTGGCCCCGGGATGGCCTTCTTCAAGTGTTTGCCCAAGGCCTCCTGCAATCGTCTTTTGCAGCCCAGCCGGAGGCACAATGGGGCTGCCCCACCTGGTGCTGTTTGCAGAGTCCCAAGGCCCCTCCAGAGGATACTGAGGGGCTCTGAGGGGCTCAGAGAGTCAGCAAATACTCCTTTCATTTCACGGGGGAAGGAGCGTGGTTTTTCGTTGCTATTTGATCAGTCCCTCCTAATCTTGCAGCCCAAAGACCCAGAGCAGCCCCAATTGGCCCCAATGGGGCACAGAAGACACAGCTGCCTCCTTGAAGAGGACTGGACCTGCACCTCTGACCTTTTGCAGGATGACCCCCACCCCACCCCAAGACCTGCAACAATAAAGTAGAGGAACCCCCCACCCCCACCTTATCCCAGGGCTTTGCATCGGACTCTCCTTCACTGTAAGTTTTCAAACAAAGGTTGGAAGGGGTACTTCAGAGGTGGGTTTCCTGCACCGGCCACAGAGGGCTGGACTCTAAGATGACCCCTAGGGAACCCTTCCATCCCTATGAGCCATCCCTATGATTCCATCCATCTCCCTCCTTGGAGGTTTTCAAACAGAGGCTGGATGGCCATCTGTCAGTGGGATGCTTTGATTGTGAGTTCCTGCATGGAGGCCCCTTGGGATCTCTTCCAATTCTATGATCCTATGATGGTATGGGTTCCCACCACTTCTGGCAACTGACCCCAGTATTTGTTGTTGTTGAGTGCCTTCAAGTCATTTCCAATTTACAGCAACCCTATCATGGGGTTTTCTTGGCAAATTTGTTCAGAGGAGCATTTGCCATTCCCTTGATCTGAGGCTGAGAGCATGTGACTTCTTGCCCAAGATCCACCCAATGGGTTTTCTGGTTGAGCAAGGAATCAAATCCTGGTTCAAAGAGTCAAACCACTGTGCCACATTGGCTCTCCCTTGGAAAAACCCATGTGGCTTTCAAGAGAGCGACATACAAGTGATGCTGCCACGAAGCAGTGCTGGGCAGGCGGGCCAGGTTTCCTTTCATTCAACTCTCTCCCCATAGGAAAAATAAATCCCTTTAGATCCTTTGCCCTTTGCTGGGCACAGAAGAACCCCAAAGAACCCCTCAGAGAAAGAGCAAACCCAAATCCTGCATGCAGGGGACCACAAACCAGGTCCCTGGCTCCCCTGCTGCATGGCTCTGCCCACTTCCAGCAGTCTGCTTCAGGGGTCCTGGAAGAAGCCAGCCTGGCAGCTAGGACCACCACCACCTTCAAAAGCACATCTGGAGAGAAGATGGGACCCTCTTGGTGCCTTTGGCACTCGGTCCCCAAGGATGCAAATACAGCACCTTTTGCATTGCACTGAAGCAAAAATGTTTCTGTTCCAAAAAATGTTGTAGGTTTTTTGGCTCTGTGTCCATGTTCGAGAAGAGTTTCTTCCTGGCCTTTCGCCTGCATCTGTGGCTGGCATCTTCAGAGAATGCTGGCATGGAAGAGAGTGGGGTATATATCCTGTTGACTGGGAGGAAGCAATTTGCATGTTAATCTGTGTATTGTTCTGTGGCTGAATGGAAACTCTTCTAGAACATGGACACATAGCCCCCAAAACCCACAAAAAACTATGGATGCTGACCATGAAAACCTTCGACTTCACATTTATGTTCCCACATGCTTTTAGGAATGGGCTGCTGAATTCTGTTCTGCTCTATTGACCTTTTAGCTTTTGTCTTTTTAATGGTTTCGTTTTCAGGGCTTTAATTCTACGGCGGTTTAACTGAACGTTCAGAATCACCTTTTGGATGGCTTTCCCTTTTGTTTGTATTTTATACAGTGGGGGCCCTTGGTATCAGCTGAGGTTTAGTTCCAGGAACCCCTTGGATACAAAAATCTGCGGATGCTCAAGTCCCATTAAATACAGTGATGTAATAAAATGGTGTCCCTTATATGCGTGTGTCTGTGTGTGTGTGTGTGTTGTGTGCCTTCAAGTCCTTTCTGACTTATGGGAGCCCTAAGGTGAAGCTGTCATGGGGTTTTCTTGGCAAGGTTCTTCGGAGGGAGTTTGCCATTGCCATCCTATGAGGCTGAGAGAGTGTGGGTTTCTATGTCCAAGAGGGGATTTGAATCTTGATCTCCAGAGTCGTAGCTGAACACTCAAACCACTCCATAAAATGGCAGTGTGTGTGTGTGTGTGTGTGTGTGTGATAGTTTCAAGCCCTGGTGGGATTTGTGGATGAAGAATCCGTGGATGTGGAGGTCCAACCGTATATATATATATTGTTGTAATTTTTTAAACCAATTGAGGCAAGGAAACACAGCGGAGGAAGAGGAGGAAGATTCAGGTAACTCCCAGCACTGCTTTTCTATGGTGAGGCAAATGCAAGGGCAGATCTAGGGATGCCAACCTGAAGTCAGCAGTGCCTCTGAGCAAGTGCAGAGGACCTCTTCCCCCTTCTGCTCCAAGAAGCCAGTCTTGAGCCTCTAGCCTGAGCCTCCAAATGTGAGATGCCAGAGTCCAGGAAAGCAGAGCAGCCCATTTGAAGAAGAAAACAGCAATTGCCATGCTTTAATTAAAAACTTGTGGGTTTTCCCAACTCTACAGATATTGCTCCCTCCCTCCCTCCCTCCCTCCCTCCCTCCCCCCCCCCCTCCCTCTTCAGCATCATTTTTCTGGGGAAACTGGCACCCACGCACCACGTGGCAACACAGAGCTGTGGGAAACCCTCATGGCTCATGGTTTAGTGGAGGGGCGCATGACGTTCAGGACTGCAAAAGCATTAACTGTGCCCTCGCTGAGAGACGGTGTTGGCATTCACGCATGCATTGGATGTGCTGACCCATGGAGATGGGCCACACTGACCAGCCACCTCCATGTGCCCAGCCGGCCTCTGTCACAGGTGTCCCTCGGGGCTGGCAGCGAACTGCATCCTGGCTGGGGTGACCGGAAGCGGCTTGACCAGGCGGCTCTCAATGTTCTCGAAGATGGTGTAGGGGTCCTGGTCGGCATTGAGGAAGATGGCATGCTCATAGTACTCCTCCAGGTCTACCACCTGGCGGGCATAGACCTCGGCCTTCCTCTCCACACGGGATGGCGTATCCCGGGGGTTCCTGCGCAGCCGGTGGTGGACCTCCTCATCCGAAGGTGGCTTGAAGACGGTGTGGTAGCGCTCTCCCGAGGCAGGGTCCGTGGCCCGCTGGCAGAGGCGCTGCATGGCCACGTCGGTAGGCAGGTTGAGGAAGAAGACCCGGTTGGGCTCAAAGCCCATCTGCTTCATCAGAACGGCCTGGTCTACGTCGCGGGGGAAGCCATGGAGCACCCAGCCACGGCTCAAACAGTCCGGCTGGGCCAGGCGGTCCTTGAGCACCCGTAGGGCGATGCTGTCGTTCACTGGGTAGCCACTCCCAAAGAAGGGCTTGATGAGGTCGCCCATGGCCGTCCGGCCGGCAACCTGCTCCCGCAGAAGGTCCCCAAAGCAGACATTGACCAGTCTATACTTCTGGACCAAGAGGGCCGCCTGGAGGCTCTTCCCGCTGCCTGGCGGTCCCAGGAGCAGGACCCGGGGGGTGTAGGGGGCCTCGGAGTGGGGTCGGCTCTGGACAAAGTTCAGGGTCTGGGCAAAGACGTCCGCACAGGGCTGGTCGGCATTGATGATCTTGTGGTTATTTGGGTAGGTCTGGAGAATGCCTGGGATGTTCCGGTGGCTCTCCAGCAGGCGCCGGGCAGTGGCCTTGGGTGAGATGCCGTCAGGCCGCACCAAGCGCTTCTGGACCGTGAAGTCGATGGGCCAGTCGAAGGTGGTGTGGTAGACCTCGTGGGTGAGGGGGTCCACCAGCTTGCCCAGGTTCCTCTCCACCAGCACCATGTCTGGGGCCTTCAGGATGACCACGTGGCGGGGGGCAATGCCCACTGACTGGAGCTGCAGGGCCTGCTTCCGCGTCTCGGGGAACCCGTCCAGGACCCAGCCGAGCTTCACGCAGTCCACGTCGCCCAAGCGTTCCTCCAGCATGGAGGCCCAGAGGTCACTGGGGACCTTCCCTTCGCGCTTCTGGTGCACCAAAGCCTCTCTGGACCTGTGGAGGAGTTTGTTCCTCAGGAGCTCCTCTGGGCAGAGGTAGGTGGCACTGAGGTGCTTGCAGAGCCAGAGGGCAATAGTGGTCTTCCCCGAGGCTGGCGGCCCCAGGACGAAGACGGAGGGCACCTCGTCGTTGTCTTTCTTCAGGTGCTCAATCATGAACTCGATGGGATCCTGAGGCTGGTAGATGAGGAGGGCTTCCGTCATGTTTTGCATGAGCTGGAAGATGTTGTGCCTCTCAGCGTAGATGCCCATTGCCGGAGGGATACGGTGGGGCTTGCTGGAGGCATCCATCGCTCCTGCCCAGAGCCAGCTCAACTTCATGGGTTCCTAAACAGAACTGATATTCCAGGGTTGCCTGGCAGCGTTTGCTGAGGTCACCATCCACAGAACACCATCCATGGAACGCCCAGCATCCATAGAATCATAGAATCCTAGAGTTGGAAGAGACCCCAAGAAGGGCCATCCAGTGCAACCCCCTTCTGCCATGCAGGAAAACTAAATCAAAGCATCCCTGACAGATGGTCATCCAGCTTCTGTTTAAAGAGCTCCAAGAAAGGAGACTCCATCACTCTGAAAGGAAAGAGTGTGTTCCACTGTCAAATAGCTCTTAATTTCACAAAATTCCTCCTAATGTTGAGCTGGAATCTCTTTTCCTGCAGCTTCCATCCATTACTCCATTGGGTCCTGTTCTCTGGAGCAGCAGAAAACAAGCTTGCTCCCTCCTCAATATGACATCCCTTCAAATACTAAACAGGGCTACCATATCACCTCTTAACCTTATCTTCTCCAGGCTAAACATCGCTAGCTTCCTAAGGAGTTCTTCATAGGGCTTCATGGTTTCCAGACCCTTCACCATTTTAGTCGCCCTTCTTTGGACACGTGGCTCCAGTTTCTCAATGTACTTTTTGAATTGTGGTGCCCTGAACTGGACACAGGATTATTGTAGATGAGTCGTGACCAGAGCAGAATACAGTGGGACTATTACTTCCCTTGGTTTAGACACTATACTTCTACTGATGCAGCCTAAAATTGCATTGGGCTTGTTAGCTGCCACATTGCACTGTTGACTCATGTTCAACTTGTGGTCTACTAGGACTTCTAGATCCCTTATGGATGTGTATGGTGTATTTTTATCTTCGATGCTACATTTTTAAATGATGTTGCCCTTTTAAAATCGACGGTCCTTTAATAAGTGACCTTGTTTAATTATCTTTTAACCTTCTCATCACTGCATTGTCTTGGTTTAGTTTTGTCGTAAGCTGCCTTGCCTCCCACATCAGAAAAAAAGGGCAGGATACTGTGGTTTGAGCAATGGACTGTGACTCTGGAGACCAGGGTTTGAATCCCAGTTCTGCCATGAAACCCACTGGGTGACCTTGGGTATGAAGTCACACTCTCTCAGCCTCAGAGGATGTTAATGGAAGAAACATGCCAAGAAAACCCCATGATAGGTTTACCATAGGGTCGCCAAAAGCTGGAAACAACTTGAAGGTGCACAATACACACACTTATTAAGAAAGTAAACAAATGCATCAGGTGTTCCCCTTCCACTGGCGCTGCAGTCTGGATCCTATGGATCAGCCCCAGCTGGAAGAGACCCAGGGAATTAAGTATGGAGCGGTGGTTTGCCAGCCCAGAGGGAAATCCCATTGATCCAGTGGGTCTGCTCTAGCTGGAACTAATCAATAGGAAACAGGAGAACCATTCTGCATGAACTATTTGGGCCAAACTGGAGGCATCCCTGATTCTGGAGATGGATGGAATCTCTTATAAAATGGCTGATGTTCTCAGGGCTTCCCCAGCAGACAGTGGGGCTAAGATCGTTTGCATGACCTTTGGGGGCATTGAGGTGACCTCCGAATGCCCACCTGCTGCTCTGTGCCCATGGCCTGGAACCAGGGCTGGACTGTAGAAGGTAAGGGAGAAAGGGCACAGGGCTTGTCAAGGAATGCTGGGATGCATAGCCCTTTCATGACTGACAAAGGTGTGATAAGCTACAGGTGTTGCTGTGTTGCCATGAATGTCACCACCTGAGACAGATGTTCTTGTATAGCCTTGCTTAATTGAGAAAGGCCAGGTGGCTGCAATGTAGGGGATTGAACTGTAAATACTGTGTGTCTTTGGGGAGGGTTTTTCCTTTTGCCTTCCCTATCTGTCTCTCGGTCTGAAACTAGATGTTGTGTTATGTTCTCACTGCTATGTTTATTATTTGCTTCCTAGAATCCTAGAACTGTAGAATTGGAAGAGACCCCCAAGAAGGGCCCTGATCCAGTCCAACCCCCTTCTTCTGCCATGCAGGAACTCACCAACAAAGCATCCCCATTGACAGATGGCCATCCAGCCTCTGCTTAAAGACCTCCAAAGAAGGAGACTCCACTATAATCTCCAAGGAAGGAGTGTCTTCCATTGTTTAACAGCCCTGACTCTCAGGAAGTTCCTCTTAATGTTGAGCTGGAATCTCTTTTCCCGTAGCTTGCATCCATTGTTCCAAATCCTATTCTTTGCAGCAGCAGAAAACAATCTTGCTCCATCCTCAACATGACATCCCTTCAAATATTTATTATTGCTGTTAGGAACTTCCTCCTAATGTTGAGCTGGAATCTCTTTTTCTGTAGGTTGCATCTATTGCTCTAAGACCTACTCTCTGGAGCAGCAGAAAACAAGTTTGCTCCATCCTCAATGTGACATTCCTCCAAAACTCAAAACTTGAATGGGGCACATGCATGCGGGGGGCATGCGCCATTGGGGTTAATGGCAGTCACCCCTCTGAGGATTTTCAAGTCCACAAATTTCAAGGTTGTGGACTTGAAGGGGCGACTGTATGCCTCTGTGTGCCATTTTATACCGAACAGGGCTACCTTGGCAAACACAGTGGACTAAGTGGCCTCTGGGCTGCGCAGCTTGGAGAGATGCCAAGGGCCAACCCTGATCTCTGGAAATGGGCACCAGAGAGGAGGATGGAAGAGGGCATCCTTGAAAACCTGGGCACCTGGGCACTGCCTGTCTTCCTCCATCAGAGCCTCCACACAATGAAGGCTCTCAGTTGGAGTGACAAGGTCACCAGGTGGAACTGCTGTGCCAGGCCCCAGGCATTTGGATGGCAATGTTGGGCTGCCTAGACATTAATGCCACTTGGCAACCCATAAGCCAGGATGGGCAGAGCCCTGTCAGAGGGCTGACAGCCATGAATTGCTTCTCCCATTGAGGAGAGGGCTGGTGTATATGTGTGCGTGCGTGCGCGCATGTCCTTGTGTGTGCATGTGTCCTTTGTACCTGTCCATCCATCCCTCTGGACTTAACTGGAGGCTCTCCAGACAGGCACCCCTTGCCCAAGGCAGACCCACAAGAAGTGGCATCAAAAGTGGCAGAGGCACCAAAAGGTTGGCATTAACCATTTGTTGGTTGGCATTAGTTGAAAGAATTAGTCAGGACCCAGCAAAATGCAAATGAAAACTACCCAGGTTCAGGGGGTTCCCAGCAAGCAATGGATCTCTAATTAATCCTCCTTGCCTATCCTCCCTCCCTGAAGCCTTGCCATTTGCAACCGAACAAGACACAGACTAACATGGAAATCGCTTCCTCTCAAGCCAGGGCCACACAGAGTGTGTGTGTGTGTGTGTGTACACACGCACACACAACTTTCTTCCATGCCAGCGTTCTCTGAAGATGCCAGCCGCAGGTGCTGCCGGTGAAACGTCAGGATAAACTCTTCCAGAACGTGGCACAGAGCCTGAAAAACCCACCAAAAACTGCCACAGAATTACTTTTGGCTCTTCTTTTGTTCCTTTGGTTAATAGGGATATAATGACGTTACGGTTCAAAAGCAATTCATAACAAACAGGAGCAAAGTTACTTTAGTGTCAAAAAGTGAAAACAGTGTATATAGAGCGTCCCAAACACTCTGCAGAAATACTGTAATCCACTCTGAGTCCACTTTAACTCCCCTGGGTCAAGGCTAGGGAATTCTGGGACCTGTCGTTTTGTGAGACACTTGGGCCCTATACAGATCGGCCTGAAAGGCTGGCCTGGGGCGGAGTCCGGGTGTCGCATCCAGATGAGGCATGCCCTGACTCCGCCCCCAGGATACCATGATGCCATGTGCTGCTCCACACGGCGCATGGCGTCATGATGCTCCTACAACGCTGCATCCATAGAATCACAGCTCCTTTTTGCGCCCTTGAAAGGCTGGATTGGGGCTGCGGTGTGCGGTTGCCACAGCCCCAGTTGGACTAGGATTGTCTTCTCTGTCAGAGGGCTCTGGTGCCACAATAAACTACAATTCCCAGCATTCCCTAACACTGAGCCAGTCTCAGAGGATGAGGAGGATGCAGCTCCTCTGGTGCAAGGGGAAATTGAGGCTCCACCAGGTGCTAATCCTGCTCTGCCAGATCCCAGCTGCGATCTCCCAGCCCCAGAGGAGGAGGCTCAGCCAGGTCCTAGTGCTGGTGGGATTCCTCCTGAGGTGACTCTGGGGAAGAGCCAAGCCTGGAGGTGCCTCCCTTTAAGCAACGCAGGGCTGAGAGAGTGCTTGCGTGCGTCGGTCCAGGAGAATTGCTGAGAGACAACTGGCAAACAAGAAGAGAGTTTCCTCCTTAACCACCTGCTGCCTGCACTGGCTCCCTGTGTCTTGACTCCTTGTTGCCTTGACTCTTGACTTCAGAACGGACTGGACTATTGCTGCCTTCTGGCTGACCTGACCCTGGACTGGACTGACTATTGAGACCTCTCTTATCCGGACTTCGGCTTGGCTTTCGGTTTGCTTTCTCTCTTTCTCCCTTCAAGGTTTGGGGAATACTTCCAGCTCCATAGTTAACTGCCCTCCTTATTGGCGTGTGTCTGTGAGTGCTGGCCGCAGCCCAGGACAGCCGGGTACGTTAAAGTGGTCTCAAACTGGATTATCTCCACAGTGCATTTAGGACCCTATGTTTAAATGTTTCTTTTTAATGGCACTTTAAGGGGCACCTTTGATGGACGCTTTTCAAATCTTATTGCATTCTCTGATCAATCCTGGAGCAGCTATGGAAACCCTCAGAGTGCCCTTGTTCAAGTCACACTCTCTCAGCCTCAAAGGATGGCAAAGCCGCTTGCAGAAATCTTGCCAAGAAACCCTTGTGAGAGGATCGCCTTGGGGTTGCCGTAAGTCGGAAACGACTCGAAAGCACACAAGAGAGCAGCAACAACAGCTCCTTCCACAGCTGTTGTGAACTCTCTGGTGAACTCACGCTCCGGTTCCTTTGCACAACTCCCTGGGCAGCCCCATTTTTCTGCATTTGCCATCTGCCAGGCTCCAGCCCCTTCCTTCCCCATTGCCCCCGACCCACCCATTATTCCCCCAGCTTCCACCAAATGGATCCATCCAGCCTGATAAATTTTGGGGAGGGGGGTCACCACTGAGAAGGGAAGACCAGAGAGTCCCAAGTCCCCTCTTTTTGGCAGAGGCTCAGCCCCCTTTCGGAGACCCCTTTCCCTCACCTGAGGTTGTGGGGGGCTCCTCGGTGCCGTTCCACTCGGGGGGTTCCCACATCTTGGGGGGCAGTGTGGCTCCAAAGAAACCTGGGCAGAGAAGAGAGGGATGGAAATGGGGAGAGGGCTTTCAGTGGGGTTGGCCAGTTCCTATCCCCCTGCAGCACCCACGGAAATCCTGAGACCCCCGAGAGAGGAGAGCCAATGGGGGCACCTTCTTTGCCAAGGTGGGGGCTCATTTGAGATGGAACATCGGGGGGGATGGCCCAAAAGTAATATCCAGGTGCACAGCTGCAGGGGCCTTGCTCCCTCTGCCCCGCATGAAGTGTTCCTTCAATCCCCAAATTTCTAGCATTGCAAAGTGGTTGGCACCGAAAACGTTTCCCCTCCAAAGCCCTCTGCCCTTGGCTGCGTTGGCCTTCCTTGGGTCCCTCTGCCTCCTGCTTTCCTCCAAAGGCTTTGTACAGGTTTTACTGGTTTTAACTGCCCTCGTCTCTCCTCATTTGTGGCTCTGACTTCTGCGGGTCTCACTATTCATGGATCTGATTCATATGTTCTCTCTAGGAATATCTAGGTCCTCCTCCAGCACAACTCTATGGTCAACTTTAACCAAAAGTCGCACTAAGGACCTATAGAGATTCCTAGAGAGAATACTCTACTAGGCCTTTGTAGCTCCTCCATCGCAATTCTATGGTCAGTGCCTGGCGATGTCTACCATAGAGTTGCCCTGGAGGACCTAGAGGTTCCCAGAGAGGTGTTCTTTCAGGTAAAAACATCATGTTTCTGCTATCTGTGGTTTTTCCTATGCCTCTGACCCCAGCGAATGGGGCGGGAGGAGTGTATGTGTTTTAACTTATGTTGTAATATTAATAATGTTTAATTACTTTTTCACTTTCGTAATTGACATTTTTTACTTCTGCCTTTTTATATTATTCTGTCGTTTAAATACTTGTAACCCGCCTTGAATCCCTTTGTGGAATATAAATCCTAGAAAGAAATACATATTTCCTTCCAGCGTCTGACCTGAATTTCTCAATTTTCAACTGAAGTTTTCAATTTATTGCAACGCTGGAAATTTGTGCGGCTGAAGGATAATTCTTATTTGGGAGGGATGCATTCGTTTTGCTCCTCCCACAAATGGTGCAACTAACATCACTCTCACGCATACATACCATCATAGCCCTTTGGTACCACTTTAATTGCCATCCTGGCTCAAGGCATCTTGGGAGCTGCACTAATGTCACCCACATATCACAGTTCCCAGATAGCACTGAGTCTCATGCTAATAGCTGTGACATAAACAACTAGCAAAATTAAAACTATACCTTCAAATTACAATATCATATGCGCCACCTAAATGTATTTACATATGTATAGGGAAGACTGGGTTAAAATGTGATGTTTTCACAGAAAGTTTTAAAAAATAATTGTTTTTAAAAATTCAATTTTTTAAAAAAAATTCAATTTAAAATGTTGAAATTGTAATTGTAAAACATTCTGGGGTCTCTCCTTTGTCCTCCCACCGAGACCATCTTTTAAAGCCTTTGGAAGGGAAGCTTTAGATGAATGCCGCAGCCCGTTTCTGCCAAAGAGTAGGTGTTAGAGGAGCGGTGGGGTCACCCCCCACTTTTAGGGTGTCACTTGGTGTGGTCTGCGCCCCCCGCACCCCTTTAGTGATGCCACTGGAGAAGGTCAAAGGTGATGGGGTGACATCACGCGTTAGTGCATCAGATGACCCCAACCCTAGTGATGCCACTGGCCTTAGGGTGGCCATAAATCAGAAGGACTTGAAGGCACACAACCACAACAACAACAACAACAACAACGGACAGACCCCCACCCCAATCCCCCACCCTCACACCCCTCCGGCTGTGAGCCATTTCTGTCCTGCAAAGGCTACTTACCAGGAGCCCCTAGCTTGCTGGCGATCTCCGAAATGCCCACGCTGAGCCTGGGGAGTAGCGGGTACCTCCTGCTGGTGCCACCATTGCTGCTGCTGCTGCCATTGGGACCCCCTTCCTTGCCCAGTCCAGCTGTCAGGTCAATGTCAATCTTGAACTCCAGCTCTTTGCCCCGGCCGTTCTCGTTGTCCTCCTCATCCAGACCCTTGTCCACCAGCCTCGGCCAGAGGGAGAGGGGGGCGCGGGCAGTGGGGCCAGAGCCCAGAGAGGCCTCCCAGGGCCAGGCGCCGGGGCCTGAGGAAGGGGGATCCTCAGCTGCTCCGGGACCCGGCCACCCAGAGCCAGCCAGAGCCTCTGGCCAGAAGCGGCCGGACGGTGCCTTGGGGTGGCCGGAGGCTGCTGCCCGGGTGGGAGGCGGCCCTGGCCTGGCGCTGGCCGCCCCGCTTCCCTCCCCCGGCCGACCCTTACCTTGGCTGCGCACCTTGATCTTGAAGTTGAGCCCCAGGTTGAGTGACAGGGCCGGGGCATCGCTGGACGTGGCCTGAGGAAGGGTGGGGGTCACCGGAGGGGCTGCCTTGGAAGCGCCAGGGCTCTGGGGTCCAGGGCTGGATGCATTTTCAGAGGGTGCCAGGGAGTGGTGGGCACGGAGGGGCAAGCAGAGCAGGAAGAGCGGCCAGGGCCACATTGGCCTCCGCTTCAGGGACCCCCGGCTGCTGCCACTTGCAAGAAGCACCTGGGAGGGAGGAAGGAAGGAAAAGAGAGTGGTCACTGGTCAGTCATAGCGGTCATCCATAATGGGGGCTGTGAGCCATGGGTGGCTTAAGGACAAAAGACAGTTGTAGCGTCCCCCCTCCGAGGAAGCCCTGGAACTAAGTCCATGAGGGTGAGGTGGTATTTGTAAAAAGAGTGTCTCTGAGCAAGGGCAGACTGCATCCCCTCTCCCTCACATACGTAAACAAACCCCAATTCCCAAATCCCACACAGGAGATGCACAGGTGGCCAATGCAAAGTGAGGGTGCGTCTGCACTGCACTTCCATACCACTTTTATTGCCACAGCTCCATCCTGTGCAATCCTGGGCTTTGCACTTTGGGGGAGAGGCTCTGAAATTCTCTATTTTTGTTTATTGACTTCATTTATTTGCCGCCCAAAGCGGCTTTGGAAGTCTTTAAGCCTCTTCCCCCCAACTGCTCTATTCAAACTCTTTCACAGAATCATGCAGCTGGAAGGCACCCCTTGGGTCATGCACTCCAGCCTCCTATGGGTTCCTATGGAGGAGCCCATACCTAAAGCAAGAGAGATGGAGGCCAGCCAACCTCTGCTCAAAGACCCCCATTTAAGGGGAGTCCACCATCCCCTGAAGCAGCCCCTTCCGCTGTTGAACAGCTCAGACCTCTCAGGACGTTCTTCCTAACGTTCAGCTTCCAAACAAGCTTGACCTCTATGAATCTAATACTGTATGATGTGCTTTGAAATATCATCCTAGCATCATAAGAGTTAGAAGGGCCAACAGGTTCAATCTGCTGCCCTCAGGGATGTAGCCAAGGGGGGGCCTTGGGGTC
Organism: Sceloporus undulatus; assembly: GCF_019175285.1. Lineage (NCBI taxonomy): Eukaryota > Metazoa > Chordata > Lepidosauria > Squamata > Phrynosomatidae > Sceloporus > Sceloporus undulatus. Next base: position 653,559 of record NC_056526.1, on the reverse strand, counting down.
TGGTCCGGACCCCCCTTCCGTTAGATAAAATGAATGGTGCGTGCTGCTGCGCTGCCGCATCCAAGCCCCATGATGACGGTGGTACTTAGTCTGGAACCCCCCTTCCCAAAATCCTGGCTATGTCCCTGCTGCCCTCATCTCCCGCTTTGGCCATGCGCTCACTGGGAGATTCTCAAAGCTGAGGAAGTTGAATGTCCATTTGCAATTCAAAGAAGATGCAAAAATTCAGTGGAGCCTGTGGCTTCACAAAGGAAGGAGACTGGATGGACTCCAAGGAAACACCTTCTTTGAGTTGCAGATGGACATTCAGTTTCCTTGCCTTTGAAAATCTCCCAGTGACCGCTTGGCCAAAAAAGGGCCTGCAGTCAGATAGCCCTCTCTATCATCTGAACTAAGGCAAGAAACAGGAAATGCAGTCCTAAGGATGAACTTCTTCCACTTCTTTCTCCTGTTTGCCTGATGAAGAAGAAGCCAGCGTGGCTCCAAAAGCTTGCAGCATGTAACTGTGCATTTTGGCTGGCCCCATAAAGCTCTCGTTGTTTGGATGTTACTGGGTTTTCTCTATGGCCAACACGGCTGCCCTTGGAGGCTTCTTACATGAACACAGGAGCACAACAGAAATCTGGGCAGTGTGTGTATGGAGTTTATCACACTGGGGCTAATTTCAGCATTCAAGAGAGATTAAATCACATTTAAAGCATCCTGCAAATAAAGCGAAAATGGTGAGCAATTGCACAAATGGTTATCACACACAATTGCACAAATAAAGTGAAATCCATTGTCGCTGAAATCCTAAAAGTAAAAAGATGCACGTTATTGTGACCACTGTCATGTTGGGTTTTGTGCAACGTCACGTGAAATCATTTTGGGTAGTTACGCAACTTTCCCGGGCGATTCACGGGATAAACTCCTGATCGCCTTTGTGTGATGAACTCCTTTGTTGTGCGGCAAAGTGGGGTCCTACTAGGAAACAGAAAGGAGACAAGCTGCAAGTGCTCTAAGATGGCCAACTGTTTGCTCAGTGTTTATTCAGTGTTTAGAAAGCCCAAAGAGTTTTGGCCACAGCAGGCCTCCTTCAGGGGCTGGAAACAAATATAAATACACTTAGAATAAACATTGTAAAAGACAGGACAACATTCATCGTCTTATGATACAAAATTATTCCTGTAAACCTTATCGAAGTCAGACATACACTTTGAGAGAAATCACTGGAGCTGCACAACAGTTTATCCCTATGGCAGAGCCATAGGGACAAAGGGGCCGGCAGCGCGGCATTTCCGTATCTAGGCATATATTCGAGATGACTTTGGAAAGGCATAACCGATGCGAAGTCTTGGGAGAAGAGGACACAGCGGCAACCGGTGCAACCTCTCCTGACAATTGCTCATTCTGTCCATGTCTTTATATAGTTACATTACATTCATACACATGTTCTCATGTACAAGTTCTCTGTTACAGTCAAATTAAAGACTGTAGGTCCACATCTTCATTTAAACCTACAGGCACCAAGGATTTCAGTTTTAGAATCCATTCTGTTTTCTTTAAAGTATGTTCTTTATTATTATTATAAATTCTTTCTGTGGCCCAAAATCAGAAATCAGCTGAATCATAGAATCCTAGAGTTGGAAGAGACCCCAGGAAGGGCCCTGATCCAGTCCAATCCCCTTCTTCTGCCATGCAGGAAATCTCAAACAAAGCATCCCCATTGACCGATGGCCATCCAGCCTCTGCTTAAAGTCCGCCAAAGAAGGAGAGTTCACCACAATCTCCGAGGAAAGAGTGTCTTCCACTGTTGAACAGCCCTTACTCTCAGGAAGTCCCTCCTAATGTTGAGCTGGAATCTCTTTTCCTGCAGCTTCCATCCATTACTCCATTGGGTCCTGTTCTCTGGAGCAACAGAAAACAATCTTGCTCCCTCCTCAGTATGACATCCCTTCAAATATTTAAACAGGGCGATCATATCACCTCTTAACCTTCCGTTCTTCAGGCTAAACATCCCCAGCTCCCTGAGTCGTTCCTCATAGGGTTCCATGGTTTCCAGACCTTTCACCATTTTAGTTGCCCTCCTTTGGACACATGGCTCCAGTTTCTCCACATCCTTTTTGAATTGTGGTGCCCAGAACTGGACCCAGTCTTCCAGGTGGGGCCTGACCAGAGCAGAATACAGTGGCACTATGACTTTTCTTGATCTAGACACTATACTTTTATTGATATTGAAGAGTGTTGCAGCGTTCTACAAAATGACCGGCTAAAGGAGCTCACGCTCTTCCATTTTTGGCATTAGAGAGGGGCTGCCCTATTCTGCGTTTTGTCGGTCTTCCTCGTTGGCATTTCTTGCACCCAGAACAGAACCTGAAAACACAAAATGTTGGCAGAAGGGTGCGATTTCATCACCCATGCTCCCTTCAGAGGAGGACTGGCCTCATTTGTCCCTCTCCCAGGCCTGCAGCCACCCTGGCCGTTACATGCCATCCCATGCTCATGCACACACACACACATTGGCCTGTTACAGACTGCCAAAATAAAGCTGCTTCAGGTCTCTTTGGAGGTATGTTGTTTAAACGATACATGCATCCTAAGAATCCGGAAGCTGCACCAAAGCTGCCCTCCAGTGCTTAGGACTGGAGTGTGGCTTTGGCGCAACCTCCGGACTCTTAGGACCCATGCATCATTTAAATAGCATACCTCCAAAGAGACCCAAAGCAGCTTTATTTTGGCAGTCTGTAACAGGCCAATGTTTGCATTAAAACCCCCAAATTTAGCACACTGAAAATTTAGCAGCTTAGCCTTGAGGCCCACATCTTCCTATGGGAAGAGACAGATACAAAGTGAGTCTCCCTCGTCTTTATCTCTTGGGACCAGAAATATTTGGGATTTTTAAAAAATACATTTTAATTTTAATTTTTGTATTTTGGAACATTTGCAGCCACAAAATGAGAGGCCTTGGAGGTGGCAGCAGCCAAGTGCAAACATGACATTCATTTACATTCCGTATGCACTTTACACACATACCCTGAAGCTAATTTTATGTACAATGTTTAAAATCATTCGGTGCACAGAACAAAGTTTGTGTACACTGGACCATCAGAAAGCAAAGGTGACACTGCCTCAGCCACTTATGTGGATAGCTTTGGAGTGTTTTGAAATGCTAGGTAAGGGAGACTCTGTCTGTACCAGCAGCTGACCTTGCAGGGCTGTTGTTGTGATGGGGGACAAACCCAACCAAGAATGCCTCCCCCCCCCCAATCTGCCTGCAGCTTTTCCTCCAAGGCTCCATCCGCGTCTTCTTTTTGGAAACCCCAAAACTTGCAAACCCAGAAGGCCAAAGCCCAAGTCAGAAGCAAAGGCAGCCCACTCCTGTGTGCCCTCAGTCCTGGCAATACACTGGAGAAAAACAGAACCAGGAAGGAGCTCAAATGTTTGCTGGGATGGCAATGAAGATCATTTGGGGGGGGGGGGGGAGATAAGATCCATAATACATACACACACACACACACACACCACACAATGGACTCTTTCCTGGCCCAGAGCCATGCAAACAAGCACCAAAACCACCAGCATCATCAACATTGGGGGAAGGCACAGGCTTCTCTGAACACTGCAGAAACATCCCTTGAGTGCGGGTGCCACAATTTCTGTGTGCACAAGAGCCTGCATGGCATTGTGGTTTGAGTGCTGGACCATGACTCTGGAGACCAGGGTTCAGTTCCCAGCTCAGTCATGAAACCCACAACACAACAACAAAAACAACTACTAGGGTGAGCAAATATATGGATGCGTCCTCTGCTCCAGGTTGCATCCCCACTTGGGGGGGGGGTGTCATGGAACCAAACCCCAGCAGATACCAAGGGCACACTGGTCTTTTAAGAACACATGGGAAATGTAGTCCAGCCAAATAAAGTTTCCAAACCTCTGCTTTGAACAGCATATCGAGTCCATTAGCTGCTCCAAAGCAGTTGGCAGCAATGAGAGTCTAAGGATGCACAGCAGGGTTTGTGGGTCGCAGGGAGGGTTGGATTGTCAAGGCAATGCTCTCGCCCTGAGATTCCCCCCTTTGCCCTGAGGCCCAGAGGAGAGAGGCCTGGCCCTGGCCCAATGCTCCTTGCTGGCTGCTTACCAGCAAGGTTCCTTTGGCTTCCAAAGTGACTCAGAGAGGGAATATTCGGGGGCCACTCCTGTGACATTGCCGCATTGCCACACACCAGAGTCGCACACGACAAACAACTTGGAAAGCAGCTCCTGGAAACTCACTTGGAGGAGCTTTCCCTGTTGAGAAGCCGCTGTGCAATCGATGTGACAAGGAGAGCAGGAGACACGCGAGGGCCGTTTCTGCTCCATCCTCCAAACGGGAGAAGTGTCTCTTGATGGACGGATGGATGGATGGACGGATGGCAAGTCCTCTTCCTGCGGCGAGAGCGGAGATGCTCATGCACGGATTCACACCGAAGAAGAGTGGCAAGGAGACTCTCTCGGCTTCTCAGTCTTCCTGGATTAGGCTTGCAAGGAGGCACCAGAAATGACATCCCAAAGCCCCAGAGTCTCCTCCAAGCTCTGCCAGGCCGACTGGTGTCTTTTCAACCAGCCTGGCTGCGCTCCCTTGGGATGCAAGGATGAGCCCTGGTCCCAAGAGCATTCCTCTGTCTTTGATGCGGTTGCGGACTGCTGTCAAATCAACACTGACTAATGGAAACCCCATGAATGGGAGACCTCCAGGCCCCCCTGGCACCAGCAATGCCACTCAGGTCTTGCAAACTCAGAGCCACGGATTCCTTTGTGGAGCCAATCCGCCTGCAATGCAGGTTCCTCTTTTCCTGCTACCTTCCACCTTGCCAAGAAAAGGCCTTTTCTAGGACTTTTCGGGTCAAAGCAAAACAGCCTCAGTTCAGTCATCTTGGCTTGTAGGGAGTCTTGATTTGCTCTTTGACCCATTTATTTGTCTTTTGGGGCATCTAGGGTATCTGCGGAATGACACCCCAAAAGTTATGCCATTGGAAGACACTTCATTGGGAATGGATGGGGGTCAGGGATCTGTGCCCTTCTTCTCTCTTTTAGGACACATTCAGAACATTTTCCCCATCATCCTATCCATCTGTGCTCCCAAAAGCATGGGGCAAAACGGAAATCATTTGGAAAGCTGGCAACCTAGCCTCTAAGAAACTAACTTCTTCTTATTATTTTATCACAGAGGTGCAGATGGGAGAGAGGCATATGTCACCCAGATCCAATTGCTAGACCCAACTGGAGGAAACCCAATGAATCACCAGGATTTCATAGAATCAGAGTTAGAAGGGACCCCAAGAAACGTCTTGACCATAAGAGTCCCCAACTAAAGCATCCCTAAAAGGTATGCCTGTCTTAAAACCTGCTGCAAAAGAGACTCTACCTCCTCCCAAGGGTTTGTGCAAAAATGTTGATTTTCCATACATAGACATATACAATAAGTCTGCTGTGGTTGAGACTAGCAATTGGATTTAGGCCTGTTGGAAGGGTGGGAGTCCTCTGTCTCCCCACAGATGTTGCTGGACTGCAATTCCCATGATCCCTCACTCTTGGCTAGGCTGGCTATGGGGGCTGCTGGGACCCCTATCTTTGACCTGGGGGAATAAAACCTCCAATGCACTTTCTGAACTTGGCATACCTCTGGGTCCCAGGATGCCAGGAGCAGCAAAGGGCAAGGAGGCGATGCCAGTCCTCCTCTTGCCCGACAGAGAAGCATCACAGAATTATAAGAGATGGAACCATGGAATCAAGGAATCATAGAGCTCTCTGTTTAATGATCTGCTCCAGAATCTTTCCTGGGATTGATCTCAGACTAACTGGGGACAACGTTTGCCCTCTGCCAGTCGGCTGGGACTTCTTCTCTTCTCCAGGAGTCCTCAAAGACTATTATTGCCAATGGCTCCGATATGACATTTGCCAGTTCTTTTAATACCCTTGGATGGAGTTCATCTGGTCCTGGAGACTTATATTCATTTAGGTTAACCAGATATTCCTACACTACCTCTGTACTTATTGTGTACTGCAGAGGTCCTGAGTGATCTCAAATGTCCGATGCCTTGAGACAATACCTTGCTCTAATTAAAACATTGGGGCAAGCATGGGGAGGAAGCATGGACTTCTCTCGGGATTTTGGCCTGTTTGCAAGGCCAAGTGGCTCTCTTAATGGCTGGCTATCCATCCATCCATCCATGCCTGGCTGCTGCCAGATAATGAGGAGACCCTCAGCCTGATGGAAGCAGCTGGCTGCCCAGGACCAGCTCTTCGCTAATGAGGAGGAGCTGGGCAGTGATGGGAACTGGCACTGGCCACTCTGCCCAGTTTCCTCCTGCCTGCTTGACCTGTGCCTCAGAAATCCAGCTTCTCAGAAGGATGCCAATGGGCTGGGATCATCCTGGGGGTGTCCTGTGCAAGCTCCTTTTCACACAGGGATGTTGCACAAAAGACGCACTCAGTTCATGCTTGCAAAAGCAGAGTTCTCCAAGTGCCACCATCTCACACTGTAGGCCCTCATCCTATAATCAGATTATGTGCATAGAGGAGAACCACTGAATAATTTGTTGTTGTTGTTGTTGCTGCTGCTGCTGCGTGCCTTGGAGTCATTTCTGACTTGTGGCGACCCCAAGGCAAACCAATCATGGGGTTTTCTTGGCAAGATTTCTTCAGAGGAGGTTTGCCATTGACTTCCCCTGAGGATGAGTGTGACTTGCCTTGGGTTTCATGGCCAAGCTGGGATTCGAACCCTGGTCTCCAGAGTTGTAATCCAACACTCAAAACACTATGCCACACTGGAATCGAATCATACCCAAGTGTTAATTCACTATCCAGCAATTCTTGTTGTGTGCCTTCAAGTTGTTTCCGGCTGATGGAGACCCAAAGGTGACCTTGTTACAGGGCTTTTTTTGGCAAGATTTGTCCAGAAGGGGTTTGCCCCCATTGCCTTCCTCTGAGGCTGAGAGTGTGTGACTTGCCTAATGTGGCCCAATGAGTTTCCATGGCTGAGTGGGGAATTTGATCTCAGGGTTGTAATCCAATGCTCAGACCATGCTGCGATGGCTGGATGGCCACTTGTCAATGGGGATGCTTTGATGGAGAGTTCCTGCATGGCAGAAGGGGTTTGGACTGGATCAGGGCCCCTTTTGGGGTCTCTTTCAACTCTATAGTTCTATGATTCATTAGACCCCACTGGCTCTGGTTCTCCTCTAGTTGGGTTCAATCAGGATGATCCAGATCCTGCAGCTGTGCATCCTTGGATGGTGTGTAACTTCAGCTCAGTTGTGCCTTCAGTGTCCCACCGGAGAGGTGACAAAAATACTTTTTGTGGCAGAAAAGGGCCATAAACAGGCACATGGGCAGAGACACCATTGGTTGCACAGTGTCAGCACAACTGCCATTGAAATACGCCAAGTATAGATTTACACAAGTGCCACACAGGAAGAAGCAAAATGTACCCGTGGAACTTCCTGACACTGAGCATGAGCACAGCAAAAGAAAGCCAGACTGCTTCAGCCCCAGTTGCATTGCTTGGCAATGGCGGCGGCAGCTGCTGCGGTGTTTGGTCCGGTTGTCCTGGGGAGAGGCAGAGGCCTTCCTTCCCTGGTTCAGTGGGAAGGCCCATCTGGGGCTGCGCCTGGATCAGGCCAGGGCCCTCCCGGTCAGCGGTCTGGACGGAGCCAGGCAGGCTTAGCCAGCAGCTGTGCTAGAATCTGACATCTGATTGTAGGATGAGCAATTTTTCACAGCCAGCTCCCTAACCCAGTCCAGCCCACAGCCCCCGACTGACCACCTTGTGGCCACTTAGAGTGGGAACTCACTTGCCCAAGATGGGAAGCTGGCATCAAGTCTTCCTTAAGGGGCCTCTGACCACCTCCTGCCGAGGTGAAAGGTCCCTGCAAATACCCAAGTTTTGAAGGCCAGTTCAGGGTCTCCAAAGAAGGTTTTGCAATGGGGAAAAGGAGAGTCTGCAACCCAGATGAGGGATGAGGGTCTCTTGAGGTGAGGGGCATGAAAAACAAACACTACCCAGAGGATGGGCAGCATGGGCACTGGAAATGGTGGGGGCAGCATGATGAATCTGTTGTGCTGTCATGGCTGGCACCTGGGATCAGGAGAGAGTGCCTCTGAGCATGTGCAGATTTTGCTTCTGCCACCACCGATGAGTCTCACCCTGGGACTGGACTGCAACAGGAACTCCGGCTGAGAGAAGTCTGCAAAGTGGCACAGAAGCTCCGCGGAGAGGCAAAAACTATAGAAGAAAAGGAAGAGGCAGCAAGTCGTCCTCTCTTGGGAGACCCAGATTTAAGAGAAGCTGCTCCCCCTCTGGAATGGTCAGTCTTCGGCCGCCTTTGCTCTTTCCTGCCCCCCAAGACCCCCAGTTCTCCTCCTTGTCCTCCTCTCGTCCACTGACACTGCCATGCGACTGGGGGCTGGGGGTTCCAACCTTATTTGGCTGTCTGGGGGGCTCTTCTCTAAGACCTGTTTGGGACAGCCTGGGCCTGTAAACACCCCCATGACTGTTTGTGAGCCAGTGCTTGTTCTAACGAGGCCCAGATGCAAATCCTGCTCTGGATGCTCCCCTGCACCCCAGCCAAAGGTGCACATCCTCCCTTGGGTGGGTCCCCCTGAAAAAGTGGGGTGAGGGATGGGAAAGCAGGGTCTGCTCCCCTTTGCCCACATGGCAATCACATTTTCACCCTTCACTGTCTTGGAATCATTCCCACAAGGCACATGGGGGTCAGAATGGAGGGAGGCAAGGTGGACTCATGTGCCGACCAGGGACACTGACTGAGAAAAGAGGTGATCTCCCAAGCGCTCAGGACTAAGGCCCCCATCCTGTTTTTTATCACCTCATCTCCAGTGCCCCCCCCCCCAACCTGCCATCCTCTTTGCAAGAACCATGCCAAGCGGGCAGCCATCGCTGAGCCCCGGGCACTCCCTCTCTCAGTGGTGTCACATCAAGGCAGCCCAAATGCCCATCCTGCAGCCGGTCAAGGAAGGATGTGAAGTGACAGGACCCAATGCAGGCTGGCACCTCCGCGGCCCCTTTCCCCCGGGGCGGCTGGCTGGACGACAGGTCTGGGGACAGGATTGACAGCCCAGTGCCAAGCATGGAGGCCTCACGTGGATGGCACAGCCCCACCACACACACACACATGCATGCATGGATGCTCCTGTGAGCCACACGCGTGGTGCTGCCTGGCTGGTGAGTCCCACGTAAGTCTCCCTTTCCTCCAGCAGCAAGAGCAGAAAACCGTTCTCTCTATTCCCACAAACAAGTCTGCCTCCCTGTCTGCCCCAAATGAGCCCCAGACACAGCCAGGGGTGCGCATGCCAAGGCAGGAATGGGATCAGCCTTTTACTCTTTGATAAAAGCGCTAGTGAAATGGACTGCCTCGGAGGGTGGTGGGCTCTCCTTCTTTAAAGGTAAAGGTTGTCCCTTGATACGAATGTCTAGTCCAGTGGTCCCCAAACTGTGCCCTTTAAGAGATTTTGGATTTCAGTTCCCATAGGCCTCAGCCATGTTGGCCAGTACTCTAGGATTTTGGGAGTTGAAGTCCAAAATCCCATAAAGAGCACAGTTTAGGGACCACTGGTCTAGTTGTAACCGACTGTAGAGGATGGTGCTCATCTCCGTTACTAAGCCAAAGAGCCAGCATTGTCCGAAGACAACTCCAATGGTCATGTGTCCAGCATGGTTGCACTGAAGGCTGTTACCTTTCCACCAAAGTGGTACATATTTATCTACTTGCATTTTTGCATGCTTTCGAACTGCTAGGCTGGCAGAAGATGGGACTAATGACAGGAGCTCACCCAACATGTGGCACCCAGGCCTCAAACTGGCAACCATCCGATCTTCCAATCGTCAGAACTGGCGTGTTAACCCCTAAGCCACCGTATCCCCTTTTGGGGGGGGGTCTTTAACAGAGCTGTTTGACAGCTCAGCCCAGCCCTGCAAAGGCTCTTTCAGGGGGACCCACCCAAGAGAGGCTGTGGCTGGGATGCAGGAGGACATATAAAGAAGGATTTACATTAGACTGTGTTAGAACAAGCACCCACTGACCCACAAACAGTTTTGGGGGTGTTGTGTCTATAGGCCCAGGCTGCCCAGGTAGGTCTCAGAGAACAGCCCCACAGAGAGCCAACCTCTGCAAAGGCTCCTGGTCTCACCAACCCCAAAATACTGAATGTATGATACAATCATAGAACGGGAAGGGACCATAAGGGGCATGGATGGTCTTCCAACTCTATCGGGGCGTTTGTGGTTCTATGGGTCTATCTAGTCTAAGCTCCATGCAGAAAAACAGAGCCACAGCAATCCTGACGATGCCCACCCAACCTCTGTTTAAAGACCTCCAGGAAAGGACAGTCCACCACGCGGTTGGAAGAGCTGGAAGGCACCCCAAAGGGCATCTAGTTGAGCCCCTTGCCATGCTGGTGAACCCCATGAAAGCACTCCCAAGAGATGCCCACCCAACCTGTGTTTAAAGGCCTCCAAAGAAGGCCAAGCCAACCCACCCTGAGGTGGTCAAACAGCTCTTATGGTCAAGAGGTTCATTAGCTGGAATCCCCTTTACTTATTTGAATCCACTGATTCCTCTCCTACTCTCTGGAGCAGCACAAAACAAGCTCCCTTCGTCTTCTGCGTGGCTCTACTTGGATCCTCAAGGTTACTCTCGAGTAAAACTGGCCCATTGAATTAGTTGCTCAATGGTGGGCCAACACATAGGCCACTCATGTGGATTGGATGGATCTGCTCAAATTGGTAGATATAGCCATAAGTCTGTAGAATGAGAGACGTAGAGAGATCTTATAGCTCCTCTGAGTTAGTAAAGAAAGAAGAACTAAAGAAATGCATCTGAGAAAATAGAGTTTAGCCTAAGAAAGCCCATGCTGCCAGTTTCTTTCTTGCAGTGAGTCTCAAAGGTGCTACACGATCTCTCTACATATTTATTATTATTGTTATTATTATTATTATTATTATTATTATTATTATTATTATTATTATTGCATCTAAATGCATCTGAGGAAGTAAAGTCTGCAAAAGCTCATGCTGCTAACTTCTGCCTTTAAGTTTAGTTAGTCTCAAATGTGTCACTAGACGTCTGTATATAATACTTAAATTGGTTTTGCAAAATCCAGACATCCAGATGGTACTAGATAGCTAAAAAATATTTTGATGAGTTTAACTCTGTCTTTTTTTAACTTGTTGAATTGAGTAATACACTTCTGGCCTTTTAGAAGCATTTTTATTGCTTGCATTGCTTTAAAAGGAGCCCGGTGATTCTTCTGCGCACCTCCAGCCTGAGCCCTGGAGCCAGAGGGAAGGGTATATCCATATTTTAATACAATCAATAAAGTGTCAGGTTTCAAAGCCAGTGTGGCGTTGTGAGTGATGGACAATGGCTCTGAAGGCCAGGGTTCGATTCCCAGTTTGGCCATGAAGGCCACTGGGCAATAAGTCACATTCTCTCAGCCTCAGGGAAAGACCATGGCAAACCTCCTCTGAATAAACCTTGCCAAGAAAACCCCATTATACATTCGCCTTAGGGTTGCCATAAGTCAGAAACAACTCAAAGGCACACAACAACAACAACAACAACAACAACCACAACAGGATCCAGGCCATTAAATCAGAGAGTTGGGGAGAGGTCCCCAAAGACAATCTAGTCCAATCTGCTGATGCCAGTGCAAGAAGCCCAGAACTCAAGGGCATCCCTGACAAAGACAGGCATCCTACCTGTGGCAAAGGCAGATGCTCCACCGCTTTGCTCTTATGCTTTCAGGAGGTCATTCCTAAATGTTTACTTGGAATCTCCTGCTTTGCCATTTGAATCCACGATGCATTCAGGTCCTACCCTCCAGAGCAGCAGAGAACAAGCCTCCTCCATCACCCACAGAACGACCACACTTCAGATGTCACATCCCCATTGCTCCATCTTCTCTTCTGCAGGCTAAGCACAGCCCCCAACTCAAAATCCGAACCTGGGGTCAGCTGAGAGGGCTGGAGGAGTCTGAGGGAGGCCAGCGGATGGAGGAAGCAGCCATGTAAGCAAGACCTGGGTCCTCTCTCTTATCTCTGGCATGCGGAGAGGGCTGGAGGCCAGGATTCCTTGCAAAGAGACCTGAGCGAGAAAGGGAATGTGAAGGAGAGGGTGCGCCATGAGACACTCTCGGTCCCTACTGACCGACTCTCAGTCCATTTTTATTTGCACAGTGCAAACTAAATCAGGCCAGTTCTTTTCAGTTGCACACGCTGCGGAAGGCGATGCTCTCCCTTGGACTTAGGGTCTCACTCTGGGGCCACGGCATGGAGCAGAATCCTAGAGTTGGAAGAGACTCCAATTCCAGTCTCCTTCTGCCATGCAGGAACTCTCAATCAAAGCATCCCTGACCGATGGCCATCCAACCATTCATGTTCTAGCCACATGGCCAAGATGCCAAATTTCTGCATACAACAGCCAAGAGCCTAGATTGTTTCATCACAGCATAACTGGAGTGACACAACACTGGCGCCACATAATCCCTCTTCTGAACACCACTGTGCAGCAACGTCCATGAAATGGTGAGTGTGTGTAGCTGTCACCTCATTGCACAATGCACAGAGGCAGCGCTGCACAAGGCACACTGCTCCAGCCACATTATTGCACGCTTGCAATGATTCTGAATGTGGAACTCTTGTCCCTCCAGCATCAGCTGGACACGTCTGTCTCACATAGTCCAAAGAAGTCACTCCATGTGCATCTTTCATCTGCTGCATATGGCACCCATAGGACTCAGGGCAATTCCTTACAAAATACCAAAGCTTGGAAAAGGTACTGACTGGGGCTGCACTTCCCAAAATACAGTAGTTCTACAGTCCCTTTGTGGGATGAACAAGAATGGGAGGCATCTGTGGCAATGTGGCGTTCCAATGGGAAAGGCAGGCACTTGCTATGTGAGTGCCACTCTTGAGCATGCCAGGGCATCATGCCCACAGGATCCTCTTTGACTCCAGTAATGAAATACAAAGCACACATTGGCCATAGGAGCAAGTGCCAGTCCTGGAGGAAGGCAGGGAGCCAGGCCCAAGGTCCACGGCTCCCTTGCTCAGCCCCACTGAGCAAGTACCTCTCTATGCTGCGTTGGTCAGACCTCGCCTGGACTACTGTGTCCACTTCTGGGCACCACAACTCAAGAATGACACTGACAAGCTGGAACGTGTCCAGAGAAGGCTGACCAACGGTCTGGAAACCAAGCCTTAGGGAGAATGACTGAGGAAGCTGGGCCTGTTTTGCTTGGAAAGAGTAGACTGAGAGGCGACACGACAGCTATCTTTAAATCTCCGAAGGGGTGTCATGTAGAAGCTTGTTTTCTGCTGCTCTAGAGACAAGAATGCAAACCAAGGCCTTCAAACCCCACCTAAACTTTAGGAAGAACATCTCAGGATCTTCCTAAGTCCTGCTTTGGTCAAGCCTCACCTGGAACCAGTCAGTCAGTCAAGTTTTATTTCAGCCAACAGGCCATTAAACAGCAAAATGTATATAAAACACATAAGCATTTAAAACATATAAAACCTATTAAAATAAGACTATAAAACAGGTATTTATAACATACTCATGAGATATACATTTATCTATATACAAACGCGCTCTCAAATATATTAAATAATACTAAGCACTAAAACAGAAAATCAAGGTAGATATTTGTTTGGAAATACGAAATACAAGGGACAAGTCTGTTCGTTGAATCATAATCTTACGAATCTTGACAGCAGAAAGAAGAAACTTTGCCACTGTTTCCGTTTTGCTTTCCTTAGAGAAGTGCCAGCTATTTGGTTTACCTGGAAACTTAAGCAGGAGAGGAGAAATTAATCTTAACCTCCCATCCTTATAAAAGACACAGAAAAATAGGACCTGCTCTAGAGACGCAACAGATCCTTCGCCGCAAGGCAAACCCGTTCATGGCAGGGGTTCCCTTGAAGCGACCCTTTAGCGCAGCTGAGGGAATTACGTTAAGTCTTGCTCCATATTTTGAGATAGTCAGATTCTGCAAATACAAAGCCTCCCTCTCAGGAATAAACTGTAGCCCTAAACTGATGGGAGAACAGATCGTACGGGCAGAGGATAAGGAGTATTGAAGATCAATGTCTTTTATACGACGTGTCAAAATCTGCTGAGCTCTCGATGGATCTTGTCTAATGAGGAAGTTGCTTGAGAAACCCACTCTCTGCAATTTCTCCTGGACACTTTTAGACCAAAGGCTGGTATAGTTATCTTTCCTTACGAGATGCAAAAATCCTGAATCAGGGCCCACATAAAAAAGTTTCAGCCAGTACTTTAGGGCCCACGTCCAAGCAGTGCATTCAACTGAATGACAGCCCGCTTTGAGAGGTAAAACGGCTGATGGAACACAGTTGGGTACTCCAAATAATTTTCGGAGGTAGGCTGAGAGCACCTGTCCTAGTACTGCAGAGAAGCCTAGGATCCAGATGGGGATCCCAAATAACAATTGTGGCATAACCTTCGCCTGAAACACCTTCAGTGCAGCGGGTAAAAATTGGCCTCCTTTAGTGTAGAAAAATCGAACTCATGCCTTGGCACAATGATTTGCTGACTGAATAACGGCAGCCCTCCGAGATGCCCAGCCGCAGGATGATTGGAACATTATACCTAAATACTTAAAGGTCACCTGGAACCACTGGACACAACAATTCAAGAGGAATATGGACAAGTTGGAGGGCCACCCAAACGGTGAAAGGTCTGGAGACCATAAAGCCCCATGAGGAAAGACTTAGGGATCTAGGCATGTTCAGCCTGGAGAAGAGGAGGTTAAGAGGGACATGATGGCCGTGTTGAAACATTTGAAGGCATGCCATATTGAGGATGGAGGAAGCTTGTTTTCTGCTGCTCTAGAGAATAGGACACAATGGAGCAATGGATGAAGGGTACAAAGAAAGAGATGAAGAAGAGAAGGTTCAGGGGTGACATGATAGAGTCCAAATTGGAATTCAAAGCAAAAACACCCCAGGAGCTTACATTTCTTTTTCCACTGAGCCTCACCCCATCTCTTTGGCATTTGAATGGGACAAAGGCAAGTGTCACAGCCCCTTTCTTCTAAAAAGCAGGCATTTTGAGGCGCAGTGGTGCCACCCCCATTTAGGTGCCATTGGTGCAGTCCATATCCCCCCAAAACCCCTTGTGACCCCACAGGCCGACTCTCCATCTTTGGAAGTCTTTGAACAGAGGCCAGCTCTTTCAGGGATGCAGCATGGCAGGGGGCTGGACTGGATGGCCTTTGGAGTCTCTTTCATACAATCCTAGGGTTGGAGGAGACCCCAAGAAGGGCCCTGACCCAGTCCAACCCCTTTATTCTGCCATGCAGGAACTCACCATCAAAGCATCCCCATTGCCTCTGTTTCAAAACCTCCAAAGAAGGAGACTCCAAGGGAGTGTGTTCCTCCTGATGCTGAGCTGGATTCTCTTTTTGTCCTTGGTTTGCCTCCATTGCTCCATTCTGTCCTGTTCCCAGGAGCAGCAGAAAACAAGCTTGCTCCTTCTCCCTTGAAAGACTTAAACAGGGCTATTATCATATCACCTCTTAACCTTCTCTTCTAGAGGCTAAACATCCCCAGCTCCCTGAGTCGTTCCTCATAGGGCTCCATGGTTTCCAGACCCTTCACCATTTTAGTCTCCCTCCTTTGGACACATGGCTCCAGTGTCTCAATGTCCTTTTTGAATTGTGGTGCCCAGAACTGGACCCAGGATTATTCCAGGTGGGGCCTGACCAAAGCAGACTAGAGTGCCACTATGACTTCCCTTGACCTAGGGACTATGCTTCTATTGATGCAGCCTAGAATCGTATTGGCCTTGTTAGCTGCTGCATGAGACTGTTGACTGACGTTCAACTTGTGGTCTACTTGGAGTGCTAGATGCCTTTCACATGGAGTCTGAACTCTTCTATGCTGGTATGCTTCCTGGAGGCGCATTGCTTAAAACGCAGCCTCTCGCCCCGAAGGTTGTGACTTGGATCCCACTCAGCCTTGCATCCTTCTGTGGGTCAGTTGGGGGCAATGGGCTAAAAGCGTTGCAAGGCCCTTGGGCTGGGAGTGCCTAAGCGGCTAAAGGAAGGGGCTTGTCAAGGCGCAGAGTTGCCCCAAGCAAGCAGCGCTGCTCTGGGACACGAGTCCCTCTCTTTCCTTGCCAAGCAGCCAAGCCACAAGCCCACCGCCAGCCAGGCATCCAGAGGCCTCCGCTGCCTCCCTCCAAAGCCAGGCAGCCCGGAGGAGCCCTTCGGAAGGGCTGCCTTGATGGGATGATGAGGATGAGGATGACGGCCCTGCGCAGCTTGGCAAAGGCCGGGATGCCGAGGCAAGAGAGGCGTGCAATTCAGGCTCCTAAGCCTAAGCCCCCAATGCTGGCCATCCCCGGCTCCTTCTTCCCTTCCTCCTCCTCCCCCGGAGCCCTTGCCGCCTGAGACTGCCTTCCTGCCAGGGAGAGCCTTACCTGAGCGGGGCTGGCTCCGGCGGCTGGAGCCTGGGCTGCAGCAGGAGGCGATGCGGCTGGGCCCCGGGGGACCCTGGGATTTGTAGTCTGCCAAAGGATTCTGCAGTGAAGAAAGGGCAGCCTCCTGGCTTCTTCCTTCGGGAGCAGCAGCAGCAGCCCTAGCTCTCCTCCTCCGTTCTGCTTCTGGGGACCCAGGGAGGAGGAGGAGGAGGAGGAGGAGGAGGAGGGGGCGTTTCAGGGGGGACCCTCCTCCTCGGGAGGGAGGGCCCTGGCGCCCGGCTCCCTGGAGCCAGCCCTCCGCCCCGGAGCCCCCTCCCTCGGGCTTCCGGCGAGGAGGAGGAGGAGGGGGCCCCAGCCAAGACCCCCCCCGGCCCCCCCCCCCCCCCCAAAAAAAAAGGGCCCCCGAAGGGGGGGAAAGGGAGGGGGGCCCCGCCGGGGGCCCCCCCCCGCCTCCCTCCCAAGCAGCGCACCTGGGCGGGCAGCCGAGGCAGCGGAGGCGGCAGAAGCCCAGCAGCGGAGCCCTCCGGAGGCCAGCTAGGGCTCGGGGAGGGGGCCCGGCGGCGGCGGAGGAGGAGGAGGAGGAGGCCTTGCGGAAGAGGGACCCCCCTGGCCTCTTGAGCCTGGAGCCCGGCCCCAGAGACAGCCCCCCCCAGCCTCTTGGCTTAGCTTAGCTGAGGCCCTTTGGGGGGGCAGGTGACCCCCGCGCCCCGAAAGCCAAGGCGCCCCCCTCAGCCTCAGCCCCCGGGTTCCAGATAAAGGGGACCCACCATGTAAACAGAAAGGAGACCAAGCGGCCAATGGAAGGATGCAACAAGGAGGGGCCGGAGCCAGGGCTCAGAGAACCCTGGGCAAGAAGTCACACTCTCTCAGCCTCTGGACAGACCTTGCAGGAAGCCCAGGAGAGCTTTCGGAAAGGACGACTCCAAGGGCCCCAAGGACAAACAGAAGGGAAGCAGCCTGTGGCTGGGAGTCAGGTCCAGAAAGGAGGCCCCCTGGGGGGCAGAGCGGACAAAGGGCAAAGGGGTGGCATGAGAGAGGTGTCCCAAGCAGACCCCCTTCTTCCTTGGCATTGCCCCCCTGAGGCCACTCTCCCATGTGGGGGCCATGCCCTTTGACTGGCAATGCCATCCCCAGATGCCCTGCACATAATGCCCTGAAGAAGCAGGACATGGCCAACATCTGCTACCCTTGCCAATTGCAAGCATGACAGAGGGGGACATCTGCGCTGCAGCTGGCAATGCCAGGGCTCCAGGGGACAGGTGGCCTCTGGGGCAAAAGGGGGCCAGCTGTTCAGCGTTGACCACAAACACATTGGGTCCCAAAATGGCTGGCTTCACCTACAACTGGCATGCGGCATATGCTGGGCTGGAACATGGCAGCAGCTGCCAGTGGGATGCCAAGGCTTGAGGCAGAGCTCTCTGTGGCTCTTGGGAGCGGCTGAAGGGGCCAAATTCGAGCCCAGGCCCAGCCCTGGAATCTGCTTTCAAATGCCAGGTCCCAGGGGGGTTCTGGTTACTTTCTGCCTCCCTTGCCTTGTGTGCCCCCAAGGACTTTTGGGGCGGGATGTGTGCCCCTTCCCATGCCCACTCCATCCATTGAGTAAAGGCATTGCATTGAGATAAGAATGACACAAGATCAATAACACCTTGGGCCTCTGTGGGCATGGATTCTGCAATCCTGCAGGGAAACTGGACTGCAAATAATCCAGTTTGACCTTGTTTTAACTGTGGAATCCTGGGAATTGTAGTTTGCTGTGGCACTAGAGTGTTCTGACATGGCCTGAATATTGTGTTTAGGCTTGGCTTTCATCTCCAAGGCATTGCATTATGTACATATATGCAAAGACAGGTATCCAACAAAACAAACCCCAAATCCAAAACACAAAATGTCTCACAAAACTACAGTTGCCAGGTTTCCATGACACTGAGCCAAGGCAGTTAAAGCGGTGTCAAACTGGATTATTTCTGCAGTGTAGCTGCAGCCCCAGTTAAGGGAGCTCAGTCAGTTTATCCTGGAGAAGACGGACAGGTGATATGACAAAGCCATCTTTATCAGATTGCCATCGAGTGGGAAATGTAGAAAATGGAAGACACTAAAATGGAGCAAGTTGACTTCTTGCTGCGTCCCAAGGAAGGATGGATGAAGGAGTTTGGGGCTAAACGCATCCAAGGGGGGACCTCCAGGCAGCAAGGCCTCTTTGGTGGACTTAGAAGAAAAGGGCGGACCATCCTCCATTGGAAGTAGTCAAGCAGAGTCCGGCCGACCCAACTCTCTGGGAGGCTTAAGCCATGGATTTCCAGCACTGGGGCCTCAGGCGGCTGGAATGGATGGCCTTTGGGCTCCCTCCTAATTCCATGACGTCCAGCCCTTCTTGCTATCACCAGAGACTGATCCTGGGACCTTTTGGGTGCAAAACCCATGGAAGCTACAGTCCCCCAAAGACGTTCCCGCTGGATGGGAGCATGCCCAAAAGACCCCCTTGGGCTCAAGGCTGGCAGAAAGGTTGGGGATAAACACACCCCTCCGACCTTGCAGGGGCTATTTGGCAGCAGATGGAGCCATCTTCCCTCCAGCTGCCCTGCAGGGCTTGCTTCTTGGGCCAGGGCACCCCCTCCATCCCCTGGGCATCCCTTGCTGCTGGGCCTTCTGACCCTTCTGGGAGGGCTGGGGTCTTCCCTCCAGGAAGCCAACTGGGCCCCCATGGCCTGCCTTTTCTGCAGGGAGGCCAAGCGTGTGTCTGCCAATCCCAGGCCCTGGCCTGGCTTCCTGCTGGGCAGACGCCCTGGAAGCGGGGGACAATGGGGGGCTCAAGGCTGAATAGGGGGCGGCCGCTCAGGTGCCGAAGGAGGACCAGGTGGAGGAGAACAGAGTCAGCTGAATGGCGTGGAGTGGCATGACCGAGGGAACCATCATTACGCCCTCAACACACACAAGCCAGGCCTGGGCAGGGCAGGGCCACCCCCAGGGTTTTGGGGGGTCAGACCAGGGGCTGAACATTATCCTTTGGAGGAACATCTCTGTGAATGAAGAGCATCACTGCTGCAACTTGGCATCATCCCTGAGCATCCTTGGTGCAACCCAGGAGGAGGAAGAAGAGAGGGCTTTGCAACGGGATGCATCATCTTAGGATGCTCTGCCTGAGTCCACCATCAATTCACATCTTTACTTGAACATAGATAGAAAGAAAACTTTTACTTATATCCCGCTCTTCTGTCGCAAGACAATCGGAGCGGCTCACGCTCAAAGCTCCGCGTAAAACCGCATACTCAACACTTGGGAAGGGGTCCAGAAATACGTAAATACGGAACGGATTGGGAGTACGTACATGAAGATATCAGAAGAAAACAGGACTGACGGAAGAAAGGTGAGACGTTTGGGCAAAGAGGCTTAAATCCGCCTTTTGTGTGTTTAACGGTGAATCGGTGATAAATACGGGAGAGAAAGGAAGGGAGGCGTAATGAGGCCAGCTGGAAGAATTCAGGTTTTGCACAGGGATGTGGAAATATTGGATACATACATACATATATACATATACACATAGACACACACTTTAATACTGTGGCAAGAAGTTTGAGCACTGGACTAGGACTCTGGAGACCAGGGTTCGAATCCTGGCTCTGACATACAAACCCACCTTGGGCAACAAGTCACGCTCTCTCAGCCTCAGAGGAAGGCAATGGCAATCCCTCTCTGACAAAATCTTGCCAAGAAAACCTCAAGATGGGGTTGCCATAAGTCCAAAACGACTCAAAGACACACAACGACAAACGGAAGTTTAATAGAATCTTATTGTGGGGCCTTTCTGGGCCAACCAAAATGCACAAAACACACGTTGCAAGCTTCCAAAGCTTTTGCAATTGTGTGCAGTTTAGCTGGCCACTGTTTTGTGGATTTTGGATGTTGTTGTCCTTTGCAACACAGCCAATGCGGATATCATTAATTGTGTCGACCCCTTCAGAATTTATCTCAGGAGCTGGGGGTCGCTGCAGGTGTTGCCTGTGTGCTTTCGCACAGTGTGTGCAGCACCCAAGCTCACACTTTTGTGCAGATGTGAGTGTGCACACCTGAGCATCCTCTGCAGGGATGCTGCCTAGCAACAGCTGGTCCAGAAGGCACTGCTGCCCTCTTCTGGCTGCAGCGGTGAATAGCAGGAAGAGCACCCACTTTCTAGAACGGTCCCATCCTCAGCCCTTGGATGCATCCGCACTGCAGAAATAACCCAGTTTGGCACTGCTTTAACTGCCAGGGCTCAGTGCTATGGAACTCTGGGATGCACAGCTTGTTGTGGCACCAGAGCTCTCTGACAGGGAAGGCTAAGTGTCTTCTCACAGAACTACAGTTCCCAGAATTCCATAGTACTGAGCCAGGGCAGTTAAAGTGCTCTCAAACTGGGTTATTTCTGCAGTGTGTTTTGGACCACGGTCCCCCAGGGCTTCTCTATGGAGATTATCACACCAGGACCAATTCGGCAATAATCATGGCAGTGAAGGCCAACGCAACAGTAGCGCTATAGCGCTCAACATTTTCACACAGTCACACAATTGCGTGGTTATTGTGACATATAATATCACGATCGCATTTCTCACACATCCACAAATGAATCATTAGCACATTGGAATTGATTGTTTTGTGCATGTGCCATTTTGGTGCTACGGCACATGTCTCGAAACCCATGTTTCCGTCCAGCATATTATTATTGTTGTTGTTGTTGTTGTTGTTGTTGTTAACCTTTATTTATATAGCGCTGTAAATGTACACAGCGCTGTACATACAGTCTTTTTAATTAGACGGTTCGCTGCCTTCAGGCTTACAATCTAAGAAGAGGCGAGACAAGAGGAGACGGGAGTGATGGCGGGGAAGGGGATGGGGGCCAGCAGCCTTCTCTGCCTCCAAGGCC
This sequence comes from Sceloporus undulatus, assembly GCF_019175285.1. Classification (NCBI taxonomy): domain Eukaryota; kingdom Metazoa; phylum Chordata; class Lepidosauria; order Squamata; family Phrynosomatidae; genus Sceloporus; species Sceloporus undulatus. Next base: position 632,184 of record NC_056526.1, on the reverse strand, counting down.
TGGATCAGGGGAGCATAGAAAATAAAAGGCAACAAAATAAAAGCTATTCCTTCTTCACACTGCTTTCATCCAGTGTAAACAAAATTGTGTCCCGTTCCTCAAAGGAAGACTGGACTCCACTCCGAAGCCGATCCTGCCGAGGAGAACGGGTTGCTCTCTGGGCATCCCTTGCTGCGCAGGCGAAGCGCGGTTAACTTTCGCACTCTCGCCGTCGCGCTTCATTCGTTTTAATTCTGCAGTGTCGAGCCAGGACTCTGGGGACCAGGGTTCGAATCCTGGCACAGACATAGAACCCCACTGGCTGGCCTTGGGCAATAAGTCACACTCTCTCAGCCTCAGAGGAAGGCCATGGCAAACCCCCTCTGAGGAAATCTTGCCAAGAAAACCCCAGGATAAGTTTGCCTCAGAGTCGCCATAAGTCAGAAGCGACTCAAAGGCACACAACAGAAAGAACAACAAAGGATTGTTGCTGCGGGTGTCAAAATATAGGTCCAAAAGGCACAGCAGGAACAATCCAGAACTGCTGGATAAAGAATTGAATTCAGGATGTGAGAGGAGCCCAGTGTGGCTCCTCCTGAGGCGAATGCTGTGGCAAAGCCAGATGAGGCTCAGAGGGTTTCAGGCCTGAGGCAGGAAGACAAAGGCCGCTTCTGAGGGAAAGGTTTGTGGTGGTATCCAAGGAGCCCGGCAGAAAGGAAGGTGCTTCAGGGCTTATTAAAGCGTCTCCTGAGGTCAACGCTTTGGGCAAATGTCAGGGTGGAAACAGGGAGAGAAGGCCTCCCTCGGAAGCAAGGCCAGGAGGCCCAGAAGCCAAGAGCAGGCCTGAAGCCTCAGGGAGAAGGAAGGCAGCCAGTGGAGGCCAGGGTTCGGATCCTGCCTGGCCACCCAAACCCACTGGGTGACCTTGGGCAAGCAGTCACTCTCTCTCAGCCTCAGAGGGAGGCAAGGATGGCAAGCCTCCCGTCCAGAGAAGCCCAAAAGGACACCCTTGATGTACTTTCACTTAATTGAGACGGTTTTCATTTGGCTCAGTTTTATTTTAACAATACTTTAAATTGGTTTCATTATTCAAATTCTCCATCTGTTTATCTTTATTAAGTCAGCCATAACAAGGAACACGTGCTTCCAAAAGTCCCGGCGAAATTAGGCGACATCAGCCTCTGAGCATGTGCAGAGCGCCCCTGCCCTCAAGGAAAGCGCCTTCAGGGAGGGAGGCACCGTGTGAGCATGCGCAGCAGAACACCCCCTCCCTCTCGCTGGGAGTTGGGCGGGAAGACTGCGAGTGCGCATGCGCAGGGCCGGCCGGCCTGACTCCTCCTCCTCCTCGCCGCGCGCTTCCCCTTCCTTAGCCGACTCCTCCTCCTCGACGCTCTGCGCCGCTCTCCCCAGCACTCTATGGCGCAAGGAGCCGGAAGTGCCTCTCTCGTGTTTCCGGCCGGACCCGTTTAGGGAGCGGACCCAAGATGGCGGCGCCCAGGCCAGCGTAGCGTGTTTGAGAGGAAGGTCGGCGGGTGCTGCTGCCGGCATGGCGGAGGCGAAAGCGGTTGGGGGCCGGACGGTGCTGGTTCGGGGGCTTCCCCCTTCGGCCCGAGCGCCGGACCTGGAGAGGGAGTTTGGCCGCGCGGGGCCCGTCCGGAGGGCGGTGGCCGTCACTCGGCCAGGTGAGAGGGAGGCCCTTTGGGACGGAGACGGAGTGGGCCTCTGCTTGGACTGTGGCCCCGACTGAGGGGCTCCCTTTGGGACAGTGGCCCCTAAACGGTGCCCTTTAAGAGGTCTCCCAGAAGCCTCAGCCATGTTGGCCAATCGTCTGGGATTGAAGTCCAAAATCCCTTAAAGAGCACGGTTTGGGTCCATTGCTTTAGAGGGTTCTTTTAGGGGAGGGGGGGCAAGGGGGTGGGTAGAGAAGAGCCCCCCCTCTGCAAGTGGGGTGGGGTGCCTCTAGCAGGGAGGGACTTGGGTTTGAGCCCCAATGTTAGGAGTGTTCCCTCATGGCAAGGGAGCCAGCCCTTGACAGGAAGGAGGGTGGGGTCCCTTTTGTGGGGGTCTGTGGGGCAGTAGTGGACCCCATGTTTGCAGCTGGGGTAGGGTCACCTCCAGGAGGCTGTGTTGTGGCCCCAGTTGATGGGGAGGGAGGGGTGAAGTAGTGCAGTAATTGGGGTGCAGGGCTCCAGGCAGTTGGATCCTTCCATTGAGCAGGAGCCACAGCCCCAACCCCCAAAGTGGGTTTGTAGGGCCCTGAGGGGGCAAGAAGCCCTGCATTTGTTGTCTGTTCCCTTCCTCTCCCCAAAACCCCAGTCAGCCTGGCCCAAGATGTCACAGTAAAGGCCTGCGAGAGCTGGAACCCAAAAAGCTACAGAAATTCATCCTAGACAACAAGGAAACCAAAACAGTCCAAGAGTTCCCATACCTGGGATCAAATATAGAGGAGGGTGGAGACTGCAGTCAAGAAGCCAGAAGGAATCATGGAGTCCTAGAGTGGGAAGAGACCACAAGGGCCCTGATCCAGTCCAACCCCATTCTGTCATGCTAGGGATGGGAGGGCAGCTATGGAAGAACTGGGCAATAGCCTAAAGGTAAAGAGACACAACTGAGCACCAAGTTTAGGATCGTCCAAGCCATCATATTCCCCTTCACCGTCTACAAATATGAGAGCTTGACAGTGAAGAAAGGGGATAAGAAGAAAATCAATTCATTCAAGATGAGGTGCTGGTGAAGAGTGCTGAGAATACTGTGGATGGCCAAGAGACTAACAGATGGCTCCTGGAACAGATGAAACCAGAACTCTCCCTGGAAGCTAATATAATCAAATGGAGGCTATTGTCCTTTAGACCCATCGCGAGGAGGCATGATTCACCAGAAAAAAGTAGTAGGGAAGGTGGAGGGGAGCAGAAAGAGAGGAAGACCCCACGTCAGGTGAATGGACTCAGTCAGAGAGGACACAGGCCTCAATCTGCATGGCCTAAGCAGAGCGACAGAGGGCTTAGAGGTGTCACATCCACCGGGATGAATTCAGGTTTCAGCTTCCACAGTCTCTTACCATGAGATCTTGGCCAGGCTGGCTAAGGTTTTGGGGGAGTGTAAAATATGTCGGGGTGGGAGGAAGGATGACAAATGCAGGGCCACCTTTCTGGTCCTCTCTAGGTCTAGATCATGGCAAGGGTAGTTGAGAACAACAATTCAAAGTAAGTTGGAGGATTCACGGCTCCCAGAACGGCTAAAATGTAGAGGATGTTTGTATTCACCTCAGGTATTTCGGCTGTGAAGATTCTCCCATTGATGTCTACTTACATCCTTAGACAGCTTTAAAAAAGGCTGTTAAGACGGATTTCTTCTGGCAGGCCTTTCCAGAATAGCAAATCTGGCCTCAGGAAACTCCTATAAAGAGATACCGCTGCTCCCATTGATTATTGTTGTATTAATTATTGTTCTGTTGTATTGTTTTGTTCTTTGACCCTTCGGTCAGTTTTAACTTGTATGGTTTTAATTTTCTATTAGATTTAATACCTTTTTAGGGGGGGGAGGGTACCAGGGATTTGATATGTTGTATATTTTTAACTTGTTAGCCGCCCCGATTGTGCTCAGAGGGGCGGGATACAAATAAATTTA
>NC_056526.1:575575-628568 GCF_019175285.1 Sceloporus undulatus | reverse complement strand
TATTATTATTATTATTATTATTATTATTATTATTATTATTATTATTATTATTATTATTATTCTGGGATCACATCCCAGTGAATCATAGAATCATAGAGTTAAAAGAGACCACGAGGGCCATCCAGGCCAACCCCGCCATGCAGGAAGTTACAATCAAAGCATCCCTGACAGATGGCCATCCAGCCATCTAAATGTATCCTGTATTTTGTCCATAAAACACCAGAGCGCCATAGGCAACAAGGATTCTTCCATTGACATCCCGCCTGTAGGATTTCCTAGCAAGAGTTGTCTCTGTATAGACGAAATCACATCCTGGCACTCTGAATGTGAACTGTCCCCTCGAAATTCCACGCTTGGCACCACTGACGTGGTTCAGAGAAGTCCTGCTTTATCTGCTGGCCTGTCCCAAAATAGAGGAAAGATCCATTCCTTTGCTGCTGTTGAACCAACCCAGTAACAGAGCAGAAGAGGATCTTTTGAGATTTTTAGCTTTACCACAGATAATCATAATCAACTTTAGGGAAGTTCAGGTTCACTTTTTCCTGTTAAGGTCAGGTAGCCAGGTATAAGCAGATGCTATCATGCTGTGAAGGAATCTCCTCCAAATGTTCTCTGTGTGAACACTTAAGGTGTTTTGGACAATTCTGGTTACCCTGCCTAAAATAGGCGACAAAAAGGTTGTTTATTCTTCAGCTGCAGGTTGGGTGGAAAGGGCTGGCTTTTCTCATCTTGCTTCTGATGATATATAATAGTAATTTAAAATAATCATAATTTGGGTGAGTTGCTAATCTTTGCTTGTTGCTTGAAATCTCTCTGATAGGCAGCGAGACTTGTCGTGGGTTTGGGTTTGTCACTTTCTCCTTGTCGGAGGATGCTCAGAGAGCCATCCAGGAGATCACCACTTTTGAGAACCGCAAGATCAGCGTGACTCTTGCCAATCCAAAGCCAAGGCAGAAAGGGAAGAAGAAGAAAGCAGGTAAGTGCCCAGAAAGATAACTTTCATGCCGTGTTTTGTTATTTCCTCTGGATGTCCTTTGCCTAGAAGATGAATTCAGATTTCCTGAAGATTTGTTGACATTTACATTTATTGGCATCTCATAAAGAGTGAGATGGCAATTGTTCACCTCATTTACTGAGACAAGCTGAAGAAGCAGTGTTTTTGAACTGTTAGGAGTTAAATTGGAGGCACAGTGAGCACATAAACAGTCAACTCCCTACTGTCAGAAGACTCTGGTTGTGGAGCAAACTACCCAGTGATGTAGTGTGATTTCCTTCTGGGTGGGCTTTCAAAGTACTTATGTGGGATAAAATGCCTGAGGTACTATGATAAAGATGGAAGGTACAGTGGCACTCATGCCCTGCTGGTGGAGCTAGATGGCCTCTTTTGCATAAGCAAAAGACTAGAGTTCACAGCCCTTTGTCCTGGTTATGACGGCCAGTCATTCTTGACCTTAGCTTTGTTTATGCGTTTATCAGTTTTGCCTGTCTGTGTTGGCAAAGCACAAAGCATCCAGGCCTGCCCCAAATTGACATTTGTTCCAGATATGTATCAGGCCTGGTGATGCTGCTTTGGTTGTATTATTTGTATGTTGTTGCCTCCTCTTTGCCCCTTCTGATTTGCTCTTGTGGATCTTTGGTTTCAGATTCTTCTGAAGGTCCTCAGGAAGCCCAGAAGCCACCAAAGAAAAAAGGACCCTCAAAGAAGGCCAGGCTGATCATTCGCAATCTGAGTTTCAAGGTAAGAGTGTTCTGTTTCTAAGCTATCCACACCATGGAGCCCCCTCTCTGTCTTGTCTGTGTGTGCGCGCGCGCATGATGGAATGGGGCCATTTCAGTGGGCTGACAGAATTAAAGTATCTGTCTTCAAGATTCCTTTTGCTTTTCACTTTGTGTGTTGCCATGTTGTTTATTTGTTGGTTATAATGGAGATTAAAGTTCAGGGGTCAAATTGAACACCTAGGATGGGCTTTGAGATTCCCCGTTGGAGAGAACCGTGAGCTCACAGAACAGAACTCCAGCCAGCTCTGTTCAGGGTTCTTCAAAAGACTTCGATCTCTGGGCGGTACTTGCTGGTTTCATTCTGTTGACATACCTTCTACCATTGGTGTTCTTTCTGCTGTCCTTAGTGCACAGAAGAGGACCTGAAGAGCATCTTTGCTCCATTCAGCACTGTACTGGATGTAACCCTACCCAGAAAACCAGGTATGGCTGGCTAGAGCAGGGTTTGGGGCAATGACAAGACCATCAGTGTGAGGAGTCAAAATGGCTATGTGTCCCCTCCTATATCAGAAGGAGTATGCATCTGGATGTCAGTTGCTGGGAAGTGCAAGATGGAGGGTGAGGTTGCGTTCCTGTCCTGCTGGGCCTGGTCTTTCATTGGGGCAGGAGTGGGCAGCTGTGGAAGGCTAGGGGGCTGGACCCTACCCTTGCTGCACCTGCCCCCAAATGACCTGTAGGGGACATACATGGAGGGTATTCTCACCATGGTTTTGGTCCTTCCTTGGTCATTTAGGCCCAGCAGAAGGCTTTTTTAAACAACAGGAAGCAAACAGTAGCCACGTCTTGTTCACGTCTTCTGTAGAAAAGACCTCTAATGGACATAAACTGGTCTAAGAGTGTCGCAAAATGTGGCTTTTTTTTTTAACAACAGAATGTATTTGGGAGCTAAAACTTTTGGGGGGAAGAAAACTTTTTTTCAACCCTGGGGGACCTTCAGTCTGCACTTTGCCCACCCCTACATGAGAACAGCCGGTTGGCCAGTGTGGGCACAGAAAGCTGGACTGGATAGGCCTTTGATCCAATGCAATGTCCCTCTTTTTATGTGATGCCCCTGGAGAATAAACCTGGAATCCCAAGACATTTTGAGCCTCATGCTGGCTGAGGAATTGCTGGGTGGCTGTTCACAGATCCCTATATTTCCTGTTGGAACTTTAAATTCTGAAAACTGGAGAGAAGAGACCTGCTCTTGTTGACATGATGGACTGTTGGAGGCAAATAGAGGGCTCCTGCTCAGGCCCAAGTCGGTTGTCTCTCTTGTCTTGTCTTGCTCTACAAACTGGCAGGCAGGCCAGACATGGCAGGGGATGAGAAGCTGGTGTTCCAATGCATTCATAAGCAATCCTTTTGAAAGACACTGGGCTTCAGATGGATTCTGATTTTCTTCTCCTGGTTGTGCAACACTAGCATTGGTAACTTTTGATTTTCTGAGGGTGGTCTTTTCTTTCAGATGGAAAGATGCGAGGCTTTGCCTTTGTCCAGTTCAAAAATATCCTGGAAGCAGGGAAGGCTCTGAAGGGAATGAACATGAAGGAGATCAAAGGTGAGTTTGGAGGTTGTTGTTGTTGTTGTTGTTATTATTATTATTATTATTATTATTATTATTATTGGAATGGGGGGCTGAATAGTTGGCCCTTGGTGATCCTCTGGCCTTGCTGATTTTGGTTTGAAACCTCTTTCTTCATGTTGGTGATGCTTGGAGGTGAAGGTGCAGCACCTTGACAGGCCCTGGCTTAGGCATTTTGCTTCAGGCAAAGGTTTGCTGGACTACTAAGGGACATCTACATACTTGAGACTTGTTTCTAGCATCATGAAATTCCTGTTTTGGGGGTGTATTTGTTTTTTGAAGCTCTCAGTTTCTAAAGCTGCCCAAGTGAGCTTTAAAGTCTTTAGTATTAGAAGGAGCCCCCTCTTCTTTGTCTATGCTTGCCTGAGAGTTGAGGTCTGTGGGAGGGGGCAGTACATTTTGGGGGGATGTAGGAAGGGCATCTTCTCTGCTGTGGCACCCTAATTGTGGGGGCCCCATTGGCTCTGATGTTGGCATCATTGCCATGTGCTGAAATGTAGTCGTTAAAGCCTTTGGAGCATTGTGGTTTCATCCAGATCTCTGCGGGGAGATGGCTGCAAAGTGTTTACAAACTGGGACATGGTTCTGTATGTTTTTCAAATTGTTTAAACTGTTTTTATTGTAAAATTAGATTTCCACCCTGAAATATGGTGGGGGAGGTGTGTGTGTTGTATATAAAATAATATAGTCATGAACATAATAATAATAATAATAATAATAATAATAATAATAATAATAATAATAATGTTTATTTATAAACCGCTTTTCCCAGGATCTAAGCGGTGTACAGTATAAAGGTAAATACAATACAAAACAAATGACATATTAAAAATACACATCAATACCCATTAATTCCACAAATATTGGCTAAAAACATTCAACATTATTAAAATCGCAATGATAAATAAACCTGAGGGCTTTGAACCTGTCCTAAGCTAGGCTGGGTGGCCCAGTAGGATTTCATATGCTCAGACATTCTGTGTGTCTCCTGGCCCCGGTTTCTCCACACACAAACACCCATGGCTTACATATCAGGGGGCCATGTCCGGTCTCAGAGCTTCCCATTGTTTTCCAGAGCGCCCAGTGGCTGTGGACTGGGCTGTGGCCCGGGAGAAGTACCAAGCGATGCAGGCTGTGGCCTCTCCTGCTGGTGAGTCTTCTTGGGAGAGGAGTCCCTTTCCACTTGGCATTCTTCAAGAGACAGTGTGGGGCCCAGACTAGGAGGGCCCATTGCAGGCCTGGGTGGTGGTGGGTGCAGGGAGGCCTCATCCTGTCAGCAGAGCCACTGGCTGAGTGGTTGAAGAGGAAGGCTCAGAAAGTGAGCATAAAGCCAAAGTAAGGTAGAGCCCTGCTGAAGAAAATGTCTGGTGAGCCTCAGACAAAGTTGCAAGCTCTTAGAGATTTTGGGTTATCAAACCCCGTCCAAAGCATTCTGAGCCAAGGTCTCTTTGACCCTCTTGCCATGTTTCATTGTAAAGAGATACTGGCTAGAACACCCATGTGAGATTCACAACACCCAACCCCAAAGGGATGGGAAACCTGTCCAGCTTTAGTTTGGTAATTGTGGGCCCTGTTACCTGAGACTTTGTGAATGCTTCGTTGTCACTTCAGATGCCTTGTTGCTGTCTTGTGTGGGCCATTTGGCACCATCCTTGGGCCTGAAAGGTGGCCTTGTCACTTTGAGAGGGCCAGGTTATTTGGGGGAGCTGGAGAATTGGGAGGCAAGGGCTTCCCTGGAGTGCAAGAAAGCCAGGCAGAGGCATCTCCATCTCGTATTTACTTGTGATTGTTGCCAGGGGTGCCAGAGAAGAAACTCAGCAAAGCCCCGCAGGAGGACACCGGTGATGGAGGTGGTGGTGAGGAGGAGGAGGAGGAGGAGGAGGAGGTGGAGGAAGAAGAAGAAAGTATGGTGTCTGCTAAACCAGTGAAGAGGGGCAGGTATGTAGCAAGGAGGACATGCAGTGGGCGGACTGTCTGGCCAGAAAACAAGTTTGCTTCTGACAGGCAGAAGATTTGTGCCTCTGTGTGGTTGGTATGAAAGTGTGGCTCAAGCCACACTTCCTGCCACAAAAAGGCCATGACCTGCTCTGGGCAAATGGCCAGCTGCAAAGGTGGGCCTGACCTCCCTGCCAAACCAAGCAGGTGCCTCTGGCAAGGGTCATAAGCGGGGCTATCCTGGCCTCCTCACACACAGAAAGACACTTGTCTGCTGCTGATCACTCTCTGCTTGCAGGTACTTTGAGAAACACATCCCGCCTGTGGAGAGCGAGGAAGAGGAAGACAAGGCAAAGCTCTCTAGGGAATCCGAGGATGAGAGCTCTGGGGAAGATGCAGGAGACAATGAGGAGGAAGAGGAAGAAGATGGTGGCTCTGAGGAGGAAGGAGAAGGTGGGGTTTCTCTTTTCTGAGGAGCCAGGCATTTGTCCAGGAGTGGGGTGGCGTGCCGTTTTTCACTTTAAAAGCTGCGGCCTCAAAAGATCAGAAGAGCCATGCTGTCCTGGCCAAAACTGACTTTAATTTTGTGGCACCCTTTTGCCACATGGCAAAACTGGCAGGCCCACCAGAAGAGCTACATCTCTTCTGTTTGCCCTCCTGCAGATGATGTTCAGGGATAGATTGCCTCTAGACTTGGAGGTTGTGATGTGTTCCCACTGTTCATTGCTCATGACAAACCTCTTTTCCATTTTTGTCAAGCCATCTCATTTAGTAAACCCCCCCCCCCCCCCCCCCCCAAATATATAGCGGTTGACATGTTCTGGCCTAAAACTGGGCTGTTGTGAGAGGAAAAGATGAGTTAACATCTGAGCCTCATCTTGACAGCAGTCCTTTGGCCTTGATCAAGCCCCATTTCTTAGCTTTGGCATTTAGACATAGGATACTCTGTGCCTGATCTTGAAAACTAAGCTTGGTCAGCCATGGCTAGGGCTTGGATGGGAGATCTTCAATGAATACCATTGAAATTTAGCTGGAGGCTATAATTCAGAGGAAGGAACAGGCAAAGCCACCTCTGAGGATTCCTTGCCTGAGAAACCCCTGTGAAATTCATGGGGTCTCTGTAAGTCGACAGGCAACTTGAATCAAAACTGGGGAGAAAGGCGAGATATGGATTCCTTAAATAAATAAATTAAACTTGAAGGCCCAGATACACACAAGACACACCAGTTGCGTAATATCCATTTTGACTGGTAGCAGTGGATCTGCTGGGCCTTAGAGAGAGAGAGGTGTGAATCCTATTATTAATCCCAAGCATAGGAACACACATGCAGACACACATTGCTACCGCACCAAGTGCCGCTGGTGTATTGTTCACAAAGACATTGTCTTCAGATTAAAGGTCCTTCATACTCTGGTGAATTGTCCCTCCCGCTTCCTTCCTGTTTCAGATGATGAAGCCCCATCAAAGCAGAAGAAGGGCCAGAAAAAGCTCCCCTCAGATGTCGGCGAAGGGAGGACGGTCTTCATCAGGTGGGTTTTAGGCTCCAGTTCATGCTGAGGGCTCAGCAGAGTCCCAGGAAGGAAAGGTGATGGACTTGTCCAGATGGACAGTTTATACTGGATCCCCTCTTCCCAGGCTCACTGCACCCTGTTTTACATAGCAAAAGGCCAAAACCCCAAATTGGTACAGCCTGTCTTCGTGACATCCTCACCTAATTCAGGGCTTCTTCCTCTTCACCCACATTTAAATAACTCACTGTTTGCAGCAGGTTTCCAGCTCTTTGCAGTGAAAATGTTGCTATTACTATTATAACAGTGGCTGCCTTCACTTGCAGTCCCTCTGCGCTGCCTGAAGCTGCTGCTGCAGGTGTGAAGCACTCTGAGGTCAGAATGAGGTGCCCAGCATTGATAACCTGGCTGGGTGCCTTGGTCTGACCTCAATAGCAGGCCGGGCAGTGAATGTGGACTATGTAACCTGCAGCAAAAGAGCAGGTATGGGGGGAATTTGGGGAGAACCCGGGGCCAGAATCCTCCAGGGACACGCTGGAGTATTCTGGGAAGCAGATTGCCCAGTTTCCATTCTCTCAAGAATTGAATGCCAACCCAGTCAGAGCAGTGGTCCGACGCATGTGCAGAGCACATTCCCTTGGTTTGGCTCATGTGTGGAATCTCTTTTCTCTCATTGAATTCCCCTGCAGTGAAATGTCTTAATTTTTTCTCAGATTTTAAAAAACGTTTCTAGTTTTTTATTCTTCTTTGTTGTAATGTCATATTCAACTTACAGCAACCTTATGGATGAGAGACCTCTAAGAGATTGTCCAGTAAAAGAAAGAAAGAAGACCCTCTGTCCATAAGAGCCCCCTGCTCAGGTCTTGCAAGCTCAGGGCAGCAGCTGTGGCTCCCTTGATGGATGCAATCCACTTGTCTGTCAGGCAGTCTCCCCCTTTTTCCTTCTGCCTTCTCAAGCATAACTGTCTTTTCTAGGGAGTCCTTTCTTCTCATCATATGTCTAAAGTAGGACAGTCGAGTCGTCTTGGCTTCTAAGGAGAGTCCAGGCCTGATCTGTTCTCACCCATTTGTTGGTCTTTTTAGCTGCCCACTGTATCCAGAGAACTCTCCTCCAGCACTTCATCTCAGATGAGTTGGTTCTCTTCCTATCCACTTTCTTCACTCTCCAGCTTTCCCAGCCATATGTGGAAATACCATGGCATGGATTGTTACAGGAATCTCAGGAACCAAGACTTTCTCTCTCTAAGCCACAGGTCTGACGAAGCAGGATGACAAGAGGACCCAGAAAATGTGCTGAGCATTCAAAGTTCATTCCAATTGCCAGCAAAGGAAAAATGTCCCCAGTGGAATTAAAAGTTCCAAAAACGGAGGCCCCGAGCAGAACAAAATGGCTATTTTTATAGTAATTCAAACAAAGAAGCTTCTTCAGCATATTCTGTTGGCTGGTTCAAAGTTCAAAACATACAACTTTCTTGCAGTCAGGGCAAAGATACCTGCATACATTAAAATATCATTTAAGCCACATTCCATACCCTCCTGGCTTTTAGCCCCCCTTAGCCTTCATCAGAGATGCCTCCTTATCATGAGTTATGTCTCCCAACCAGCACCAGGCGCCAGAGAACTCCAGGGTCCTTCACTTAAGGTCAGCCTGTGCCTTTTACTGCTTTACTCTACTCTCTGTTTACATTTTCCAGGCCTCAATTCAAACTGCACAATTCTATTGACCAAACTGACTCCATCTTTCTACAAGTCTATTGCAGCTGAAATTCCATCTACCTCAGATGATCCTGACTTTGATATTCAGGGACAGGTTTTTACGCTTCAGGAACTTATCTCTAGTTCCTTCATGGCTGCCTTTCCAAGCCTTAGTTTTACACTCATTTCTTGACTACAGTCTCCATTGTGATGAATGATTGAGACAAGGGGAAGGAAATCTTGGACTATCTCAGCCTCTTCATAGTCTAACGTTTTTAAAACAATCTGCGATCATTATTTTTGTATTCTTAATATCCAACAGTAACCCGAGTTTTACCCTTTCTTCATTGACTTTCCTCACTAGCCATTCCGTGTCTTTGTTACTGTCTGCCAGATGCTATCATCCGCATATCTTAAATTGTTGATGTCCCTTCCTCCAATTTTCATGCTTCCTTTCTCAGAGTCTAGGTCTGCTTTACGTATGATATTTTCAGTGTGCAAGTTTAACCGAGAGTGTGATGAAATGCAGCCTTGCCTGACCTCTTGCCAAACGGAAACCATTCGATTTCCCCATATTCTGTCCTGACTGCAGCCTCTCGTCCTGAGTGTAGGTCATATATCAGGATGATCGAATGTTGTGGTACACCTGTTTTTATTTCATAATCTATTAGTTTTTCATGATGTAAAGTACAGGTTGATTTTCTGGCTCCTCATAAGAAGCCTGTGTTTTACCAGCAGCAGTGCCATCCTCAGCATAACCTCTTGCTCCATAAGAGCATGCAACCCCACGGCCTCAGAAGTGTACTGCCCTGCTGGGTAAACTATTGCTGATTTGCAAATACAGGAGAGTCTTGAGTATCCGACATAAACGGGCCGACTGACAGTTGGATAGCTGAAAATGTTGGATAATCCGAGGCTCAGTGTCCTCAATGGCAGTGCGCACGCACCCGCACCGCCATTGAGGACAAAAGTCCCTCGCCTCCATTCCCTCCCTCCCTGCTTACCTTAGTCCTTGGATGCAGCCTCATCGAAGAGGCCTGGGTGCCCGGCCCTGGCCTGTCCTCCGTGGCCACAGAGGACAAGCCAGGCCGAGCACCCAGGCCTCCTTTCCTGGGCCTTTCCTCCCCTCGAACGGACTCCTGAGAGTCCATTTGGGGAGAGGAAAGAGAAGCGGGGAGGGAGAGGCCTCGGCGTGGGCCCAGATCTCTCTTTCCCAGGCCTTCCCTCTCCCTCAATGGGTTCCCTGGCCAGTCCTCCTCTTCCCGGACCTCTCCTTTACTCCAAAGAGCTCTTCAGAGTCCTTTGAGGGAAGGGAAGGGAGGCAGGGCAGGAGAGGACTCAGGGAAGGTAAGTAGGGAACGAGGGAGGGAAGGGGGAGGGGAGGGGAGACGAGGGGCGTTGGATAATCCAGAGTGTCAGTTAACCGGGACTCTACTGTACCACATTGACAATGACAACGTTTCTTCCTCGTCTCCCTGAGACCAGGAAGATGCCAGCTGTCAGCTGGTGATGCCTGCTTCCTCCTCTGAGCACAATTCCAGCGGCTACAAGCTTTGCAAGAAAAGAGACCCCTCTCCAAACAGGGTCATTGGGCAGCATCTATTGTATATAGAAGGGCAAGGCATTATATAATTCTAGCAAATATTCTCAGTGTCTTCAGAGAGTGGCTTAATGTAACTTTCTTTTCTTAACACAAACATTACAATCAGGCATTCCACTTAAAAAAACACCCTGCCAGAAGGCCTAAGGCGAATCTGGGATGTTGCATGGTTCTTGCTTTTCATGAACAAACTTAGAAAGAGAGTCAGCTTTTCTGGAGCGTATCTTTTGGCCGTGTTTCTCTTTTGATTTCCCCTCCCCAGCTGGCTTGATGTAACCCATTGCTCTGGCTACAAGTGTGAGTCCCACAATTGATGGGTTATAGTCCCAAAGGTCTCCCAGTCCCAGGGGGCACTTTTGGTGCTCACAGGCTGCAAGGAGTCTTGGTCCAGCCGTGTTTGAGTTGCCTTCCTTCCCATTCACGTATCCTTTGCTTCCCTCTCCTCCAGGAACCTGTCCTTCGATACAGAAGAGGAAGAACTGGGAGAGCTGCTGCAGCAATTTGGAGACCTCAAGTATGTGCGGATTGTGATGCACCACGACACAGAGCACTCCAAAGGTGAAGCAGATGGCAGGAGAGTTGGGTGAAAGGAGGGGACCTGTGTGTGTGTGTGTGTGTGTGTGTGTGTGTGTGTGTGTGTGTACTGTGACCCAGCATGACCTTACATGGGAACCTAGAATGGGAAGGGACCCTATCATAGAATCATAGAGTTGGAAGAGACCACTAGGGCCCTGATCCAGTCCAACCCCCTTCTGCCATGCAAGAAATCCAAATCAAAGCATCCCTGACAGATGGCCATCCAGCCTCTGCTTAAAGACCTCCAAGGAAGGAGACTCCACTATAATCTCAGAGGAAGGAGCATGTTCCACTGTCGAACAGCCCTTACTCTCAGGAAGTTCCTCCTAATGTTCAGGTGGAATCTCTTTTCCTGTAGCTTGCATCCATTGTTCCGGGTCCTGTTCTCTGGAGCAGCAGAAAACAAGCTTGCTCCCTCCTCAATGTGACATCCTTTCAAATATTTAAACAGGGCTATCATATCACCTCTTAACCTTCTTTTCTCCAGGCTAAACATCCCCAGCTCCCTAAGTCGTTCCTCATAGGGCATGGTTTCCAGACCCTTCACCATTTTAGTCTCCCTCCTTTGGACACGCTCCAGTTTCTCAATGTCCTTTCTGAATTGTGGTGCCCAGAACTGGACACAATATTCTAGGTGGGGCCTGACCAGAGCAGAATACAGTGGCACTATTTCTTCTCTTGATCTAGACACTATACTTCTATTGATGCAGCCTAAAATAGCATTGGCCTTTTTAGCTGCCGCATCACACTGTTCACTCATGTTCAACTTATGGTCTACTTGGACTCCTAGATCCCTTTCACACGTAGTTTCATTCAGCCAGGTGTCCCCCATAATCCTATATCTGTGCATTTCATTTTTCCGCCCTAAGTGCAATACCTTACATTTCTCCGTGTTGAATTTCATTTTGTTAGCTTTGGCCCAGCTTTCTAGTCTATTCAGCTCATTTTGAATCTTGATCCTGTCCTCTGGAGTATTAGCTATTCCCCCTAATTTGGTGTCATCTCAAATTTGATAAGTATGTTCCCAATTCTGTCATCCAGGTCATTGATAAAGATGTTGAATAGCACTGGGCCCAGGACAGAGCCCCACCGGACACCCCACTGGTCACTTCTCTCCAGGATGAAAAGGAGCCATGGCTGAGCACCCTTTGGCTTCGGCCGGTCAACCATGTAACAGTTACTTTGTCTAGCCCACATTTTAGAAGCTTGTTTGCAAGAATGTCATGGGAAACCTTGTCAAAGGCCTTACTGAAATCAAGATATACTACATCCACAGCATTCCCTTCATCTACCAAACTGGTCATTTTATCAAAGAAAGAGATTAGGTTTGTCTGGCATGACTTCTTTCTCTGAAACCCATGTTGACTTTTCAGACCCTGGGGCACACCTAGTCCAACCTTTTCTGCCAGAGCAGGAGTCCATGGCTAAAGTGTCTCTTGGCACATGGCCACCTGAGGTTTTTTTAAAGGGCAGTGTAGTAAGTTTGGGAGGTCTGGATTCAATCCCTCATGATTTGACCACATGCAGGTCACGGAGAGACCTGTTTGTGGGCCAACCTTGCAGTGTTGTAGGGAGAAACAGTCAGACTTAACAGTGGCCCTTTGCATCCCACTGTTCCACTCACTGTATGGAGGGCAGCAACCAGAAATGCTCAGGAGCTCAGTAGTAGTACCCCAAAGCTGCCTACTTTGGAGTGTCATCTTGTTGGAGCTCCCAGGCATTGGTGTCATGAGAAACCAGCTCCGGTGAGAATCAAACTCTTTCCCTCTTGAGCATCCTTAGACCTGTCTATTGACAGAGAGAGAGAGAGAGACTTAATCAGGGAAATGCCAGGCCCCAAGATGGAAGTGGTCACATACAGTATATGTATTTTCCATCCTAACCATAAGCTCCTTGTTCCATTCTCAAACAGCCAGTACAAGTCCCATGCCAAAGCAACCTCTGCCAGGGTACATGGGGATGTCATGGCATAGCCTCTCATTTTTTCTGTCTGCACTATTCTGAGTTTAAATAAAATCATTGAAATACTTGATTAATTAAAATACTTTGTTGTACTCCATTGTATATAATGGGACTTGAGCATCCATGGATTTTGGTATCCATGGGGGGGGGTGATCCAAACCCCAGTGGATACAGGGGCCCACTGTATTAATGTATTCAGCAACCTGACAAGTTGAAACCAGTTCAGTTTAAAATATGTGCAGATGTGGATTAAATCAACTGGGCACAAAATAATAGGATCCATGTTGTGCTTGGTGCCAGAATGATAACCAACATATGCTGCCGCTGCCACCACCCTGCAGCCAAGCTTTTCCATCTGGGAGTATAATGTCTGCATTCTCTCTTTGAAATATATTCACTGCCACACTGTGGTTTCTGTTCAATAACTCTGCACGTTTCCCTCCTCCTCCCCTCCAGGTTGTGCCTTTGCCCAGTTCAAGACCCAGGAAGATGCCCAGAAATGCCTCCAGACGGCTCAAGATGAGAGTGAGGTGAAAACCCTTTGGGCAAGTGTGGGGCTGGAAGGAGGATGGGTGCTCCCTATAGTGAATGCGGACCCCTTCCACCAGCTAGATGGGTTCTAGAGTCATTATCAGCATCATGGCCAAATGTTAACAACTGTCCGGAGGTATAAGAGACTATTTTGTACTTGGTAAGCAGTGGTTTAGTGGTTAAGGTGCCAATTTGGAAGATCAGAAGGTTGGCATTTCGAGGCCCAGATGTCACGTGATAGGGTGAACTCCTGTCACTAGACCCAGCTTATGCCAACCTAGCAGTTCAAAGGCATGCCGATGCAAATAGATAGATAGGTACCACTTCTGTGGAAAGGTAAGTGTTCAGTGTTCAGTGAAATCATTCTGGCCCCATGACCACCAGAGTAGTCCTTGGACAATGCTGGCTCTTCAGCTTAGAAATGGAGATGAGCACCAGCCCCTACAATCAGTTACAACGAGACATTCACATCAAGGGACTATCTTTACCTTAAAACCCTTCTAGTTGGTTTAGGCCTTAGCTTGGCAGTTCAAGGCTAGAGAGGCAGAAAAGAGCAGACTATAGGGGTAAATCTTCTAGTGAATACCTTGATTGTTCTGTTCTCATTTCTTGTGTGTTTCTGTTGCTTTTGATTGCATCTGTCCTGTATAAACCCACCAGCAGATTCATTTTCCAGTAGCCTTGCTCTGGATTGTGCCCCGTCCCCATCCATTGGGCTTTTTATCCAGCTGTACGGTGATGGAGTGTCAGTCAGGGGGGAGTCTGGGTAGAATTAGTTGCTCAGAGGCCTGACTCTACCACTTGCTATGAGGTGATGGTAGAGCATGTCAACTAATGCAATGTTGTGATATTTACCATTGTTGTAGACTACCTGCTACATCTATTTGCCATTAGGCCAGTTTGGCAATGATGGATGTCAACTTTCAATTTAAGCCTTAAGGACACCAGGAACTGCAGCCAGTTTCAGCCTAGAACACACACTCTCAGCTTCATTGGGACACACCACATGTGTGCATACACACCTGGCAGGGGGATGTACTTCATTTCCATCCATCTGTCTGTCTTTGTCAGCTTGTTTTCTCCACCCTGGCAGGGTGGTGGGCTGTACTTGGAGAACCGCCGGCTTCGGGTCGACCTTGCAGTCAGCCGTGAGGAAGCCCAGCAGCTGCGGAGCAAGAAGACGAAGAAACTCACTGGCACCCGGAACCTGTACCTGGCACGGGAAGGCTGTGAGTGGATCATGCAGGAGGGAACTGGTCAGGGGCTGGAACAGGGCCTCCGAGAATGTGGTAGGAATGGGGCCGTGGGGCAGGAATGAAGGTGGGGATGGACCAAGGGCAGAGCTGCCTGTCCTCTGACTGTCTGTGGAAGTCATGGACAACTTGTCTTGACCCCAGGCTTGCAGAGACAGCTGTCCTGTTGCCTTGGCCTCCCCATTGCACCTTGTTGCCTGTGTGTCTAGCATGGGAAGGGAAACACAATGCTCAGGATTAATGCTGTGAGCAGTAGTGGAAGGGTCAACAGTTTTGGAAGGGAGAACTCATTCTCTCAGTGTGCCTTGGGCTCTGCTTGGTTCTCTGGATATAACTAGCTCTGCATAGAGTCATCCTAGGGTTGGAAGGTACGCCAACAGCCATCCATTCCAACCCTCTGCCATGCAGGAAGACACAGGGAAAGCACTTCTGAGAGATGCTCATCCAATTTCTGATGTCCTCTTTGGACTTAATTCATTCCATTCTCAAACAGCTCTGAGCATCAAGAAGTTCCTCCTAAACCTATTTTCTTATTATTTGAATCCATTGATTCATGTTCTCTTTTTGGGAGCAGCAGAAAACAAACTGGCTCCATCTCCAACATGACATCCCTTCAGGTATTTAAAGAATGCTTGTTGCCTTCCTGCCTGGAGCATCCGTGAGAGCAACTTGTGGGGTTTTCCCCAGTGGCTCAATGTGAGGTTCTCACAACCAGGGACGTGTCACACTGGGAGGCCCTCTTGTGCCAAAGGCCATACTGGCCTATGGATTCTTCAGCACTGCTTGCTTGTTCTCTCTGCCTGTCTCTGTTTTGCATGGTTTTGCATATTCTCCTGTCAAAGGGTTCAGCTAAGGAGAAGCCTCTCCCCTTTGAAATTAGTGCCTCCAATTTCCCCGTGGAGAGGGAAACCAAGGGTTGGCCCATGCCTTTGGCGGCACTCAGAACACAGCCCTGTTCTTATTTCTTTACTGGCATGTGCTCTGCTATTCAATTCTAGAATTCTCTGATAAGCTGGCAAACAAGAATGAAAAGAGGCAAACGGAGGTGGCAAGCAGGGCCTGCTTAGTTTTGGCTCATTTATCTGTCTCTGGCAGCCCCTGGAAGACTCACCTGGCACCAACTCTCACATCTCTCCAGCTAAATAATTAAAAAAACCCCATTTTTTATGCCCAGGCCTTTGACATGTTTATTAGCCCAGCTTTAGTTATATTGGTTTACTTTGCCTTTCTGCTTCAGCAAATTTGGGACCATATATTGTCTCCTCTGTTTAAAGCAGCAAAGGGTGGGCAGTTTCGTGGGTCCAGAAGGTGGCAAGTGAGCTTCCTGTAGAGCAGGGGTGAAGGGGATGGAGCCCCTCAAAGCCACCTGAGGCCTCACCTGCCTGCTGTAAAATGTACTTCCAGCTTTGAGAATCCCAAAACTCTTCTTGCCTATTCAGGCACCATTTAATGCTCTACTTTTCTCTTTGCAGTAATCCGTGCTGGCACAAAGGCTGCGGAGGGCATAAGTGCTGCCGACTTGGCCAAGCGGGCACGGGTGAGTCAGGAGACATCTGGGTGTATTTGGGGCTAGTCTGAGCCTCAGGGCTGTAAGCCAGCAAAGGGAGCTCTTCTGTCCAAGTGTGTGTTTTGCCTGTCTCCCTGGATTAGACCCAGAAGGGTCTCCCAAGTCCCTCTTCTCTACTCTGAATGGCTGGCCGAATGCCCCATTGGGAATGCCAGTCCCCAGCAGAGCAGGAGAGTGGCTCTGTCCTCCCTCTTGTGTCCTCAGCAGCAGGTGGTGTTGGAGATTATGTGGCCTCTGGTCCTGTAGGAAGCACGCAGGTGTGTTGACCATGCAGCCGCCATTAATCCTCTTTTGAAAACCCCATCAGTAAGCACTTCCACACAAATAAGATATGGAATCCCCTCTGTGAGATGGATTCCATATCTTATCTGTGTAGAGGTGCTTGCTTTAATCTCTCCTGCATCCCTCTCCATCTGTCTCAATCCCCCCATGGGGTCCTTCATATTAGCAGGTGGCAGAGGTGGGGAGACCTCTACTTGCATGTTGTCGTGCACCATGTGGTATTTTGTGCTCAGCGTTTGGGAACAGCATATGAGCGTATTGCCACTTGCCTTGTGTTGCATCCAGCACTGGATTCTGATGAAGAGGTTTGGAAAAGTTGGCCCAGTGTCACCTCTAAGGAATTGCCATTCCTTTTCTTCAACACAAAAGAGGTCAAGTCCAGCAAGTGATGTAGCCTCTTTTTCCTCGTTTGTGTCTGCTTTTCTGGCTCTGGGTCCTTGAAATCTGGCCAGTGGCAGATGGAGAGCCAGGCCCTCTCAACCTAGTTAGCCATGCCGCATCTCCACAGTTGGTTGGTGGGGGTACAAGGACTGGGGAGACCTGTGAATTCCTAGAGGAAAGACCTTCCATGGCCTGAGGGGTGTCTGGATGAAGGGGTTATTCAATTGGTCAGGGTGGTCTGTGTAGTGTGAATTCAACCCCTGCTTGGTCCCTTCCTCATTTGACTGGCACTTGAGACAAAGGAAGGACGCCAGTCCCTTTCCCAAAGCTGTGCCAGGGTAGATAGCTGGAGGGCAAAGGAGAATGAGCTTTCCTTTGCCAACCATGGGAATCTCTTGCTGGGGTGCTGTGAAAGCATGAGTGAGGCTCTGTAGCCACTCTTTTCTATCAGTGAGGATGGCAACTGTCATTTTGTGGACTTCCTCTTGTGCTGGCAGGGGTTTGGATTAGATGACCCTTGGGGACATCTTCTCATACCCATGATGCTACAGCCCCTTCCATTCCATCCACAGAGACAAAATTAGTCCTGCTCCCATGTTAAGCTGTGATTGGTTTTAGTCCTTGCTTGGCTGTAGTTTTAAGTAAAACCTTGAAAGGAAGAGCTAAGGCTGAGTGTGTGAGAAGTACTGTCCATGTGCCAGGTGCAAGTGGCGTTTAAAGGCCTAGTCTTCTGTGGGCCAAGTCTCTCAGGGGTTAACAGACATGGATACCAGGCATCTCTGCCATCTCTATGCCCTGGAAAAACTCACCCACATACCTATCTCCCTCTTTTAGTTTGAGGACCTGAAGCGACAGAAGCTGAAGGACCAGAACATTTTTGTGTCCCGGACGAGGCTCTGTGTCCACAACCTGCCCAAGAGCGTCGATGATGCCCGCCTCAGGAAATTGATGCTACAAGCGATGGGCAGCGCCCGTGGAATACGGATCAAGGAGGTGAATTTTGACTTGGCCCTGGGCTGTCCCTGGGTGCAGGAGGAAGGGAGGAGGGCTGTTCTCTTTGAGTTTGGTGCCAGGCCTGTGGTTTTCCATCTCTGCCACTTCCTCCATGAAAGTTTGAAAGCTGCACAAAGTGGCTGCAGCAAGAGTGGCAAACTAAAGTTAGCAGGTCCCAGTCTTAAGGCCAAGGAAGGAAGCCCACTCTCAAGGGGAGGGACGGGATTCTCTGGACATTGTTGCTTTCCCCTGTGAGGCATCCTTAACCTCCAGCCCTGGCCAAAATATGGATCACTTTTTCTTTTCATCTCTTGTCCTGGGATCACTTCTGTTCTGCTTCTGTCTTCCAGAAACAAAGAGGTGGATATGAAGTTGAAGGCTTTCATGGCTGGCATCCATCATTTTTTGTGGGTTTTTCTGGCCTATATGGCCATGTTCTATAAGAGTTTATTCCTGATGTTTCGCCAGCATCTGTGGCTGGCATCTTCAGAGATGCTGGCGAAACGTCAGGAATAAACTCTTATCGAACATGGCCACATAGACCAAAAAACTCACAAAAAACTAAAGAGGTGGATAGTTTGGGCTGGTTGGCAAAAATGAGAAAGTGAAATTGGGGTGGGAATGCCCAGGGAAGGTTGGCCTGAAAAGATTGAACAGAACCCTAGTGTGTCCTGTCCTGCAACACACACATACACCCTGCCTGGGCACTGAAGGTGTTGCTCACCTTCTGCCGTTTCCACACAGGAGCAATTTCCTCCCTGTGGCAGGCAGCCTCAAAGCCTAGAGATGCCGCTCTTTTCACAGAGTTGGTTGTGATTCACAGATATCTCTCTTTCAGTGGTCCTGCAGGGGCCATGATGGGAGCAGTGCCCCTGGCTGGAATCTCTCCTGTGGGTTTCCTGGTGCTACTGATTCCCTTTGGGGAATCTGGTATTTGTGCAGAGTTGGACAAGCAGAGCTAATATATATGCAGCTCTGGAGGGTAGGATGGAATAAGAAACACAGCTTTCATTCTTGCAGCATGGCTGCAGCTCCTCTTCCTTAAGACAGTGACACACTATGGATCCCTGGCCTTCATGGCTGAGTTGACATTTGACCTGATGGCAGCTGGAGGATTGAGGAGAGATGGGGCGACCCCTTAGTGGCTCTGGGGACCTCGTGTTCTTCTGCTGGGGGGGGGGGGGTCTCAGTCAGTTCAGTGTGTTGGGGGGAAATGAACCTTCCACCTCCCCTGTCCCACTTTGAAATAACAGCTGGGATGGGCATGCTCAATTTTTGTTCTGGCTGTAGCAAAATGAACACCGGGGTGGAGGGGAAGATTGCCATTTATCCCATGGGCAACATGCACCCCACTCTGTCCTAGAAGTAGTTCTTGAAGCCCCAACCTTCTGGCATTGCCTTCAGCAGGCAGGCCCACTTGTGAGCTCCTGATGTGACCCTCTTTCCCTCCCTCCCTCTGCAGTGCCGGGTGATGCGGGACCGGAAGGGCCAGGGACAGTCTCTGGGCTACGCCTTCGTGGAGTTCCAGGAGCACGAGCATGCGCTGACTGCCCTGCGCCACATGAACAACAACCCTGAGATCTTTGGGGACCAGAAGGTGGGTCCAGCAGCATTTCAGATGTGTGGGACCAAGGCCAGCGCAGTGGGAGGTTGGGCCCTTCTGCTGCTGCTATTCATCTCATTGTCTCAGGGAGGAGGACGGCCCTCCTTGCTCCTCAAGAGGAGTAGAGAGCTAGCTTCTCATCCAGTAGGCTCTGGTTTTAATAGGAAGCTTCTCCAGTGATACTCAAGTCTGAGAAAGGAACCTTCTGGAGGGAGGACCAGGTAGAGCACAGTGCCAGGGATTGAGAGGGAATAGAGACAGCCATCTTCAGATATCCAAGGAACACTATGTAGTAGATGGAGCAATTTTCTTTTCTGCTGCCCCAGAGGTTGGGACCTGAACTCCAGTGGATTCAAATCACAAGAAAGGAGATTCCAGCAAAATATAAGGGACAGCACCCTGACTCTTAAGAACAGTTTGACAGTGGAATGAGTCTCCTCCTTTGGGGTTCATTAAATGGAGCTTGGATGGGTCATCTCTTAGGAGTGCTTTAATGGGATTTTTGCCTGAGCATTTTGAGGTTGTGGCCTTTGCATTATTTTTCAGCTCTGTCATTATGTGAAATAGGTTGCCCTCACCTCAGCCCTTTCCTAGCAGTTCTGTTGGGCACCAGCTTCCTGGGGGAAATGCTGGGCATCCCACATCTCTGGGGCAGACACTGTTTCCTCTCCCCCAGAGTGGAGAAATGGATTTCGTTTTTCCACTGTGCTGATGTAAGAGGGATGCTCTTGGTGGCAGAGGCCAGCTGTGGATGTCAAGGGGATCTGGCTGGGGCCCTCGAACACACACTGCTCCCTGGTCTGTTGCCCTGAGATAGAGCTGGGCACCTTTGATTGAGAGTTCCTGCATGGCATGGGGTGGACTGGATGGCCTTGTGATCTCTTTCTACTTATGATTCTACTTGGTGACACTGTGCTTTCCTGTTTGCACCCCAGCGACCCATTGTGGAGTTCTCTCTGGAGGATCGTCGGAAGCTGAAGCTGAAGGAGCAGCGAGCGCAACGCAGCCTGGTAAGAAGAGGAGGGTATTGGGATGGTAGCTCTCCCTCCTTGGTGCTTGCTTGCATTGCTCAGGGACTGGTCATCAGTGGGCAAGTCAGTCTGGACTGGGTTGGTGTGTGGGTAGGAAGGCTCATTCCTTTGCAGCTCTACTGGGAGACTCCTGGGGTTTTTTGGGCAGTCTTCTCTCAGCTACACCATGAGTGAGGGATCTGGCTGTTTCTAGTGAGCACTCCACAGGGGCCTTGGGGAAAGTGAGGTATTTTTTGGGGTGTTGTTTGCCAAAGCTGTGAGGAAAGAGCAGCTCTTGACCCATTGACAGAGCTAAGTTCGCCCATTGCTCAGACTCTCTGGATTCAGGCAGGTGTAGAAAGCGTTGCCTGAAATGTTCCAATATTTTAAAAAGCAAAGTGCCAGCCCTTGTCTCCACAGAGATGAGGCTGAATCTTCTACCCGCCACCATGTCTGCTGCCAGGAACCTCCCTCCAGCCAGGGAAAAGTTGCGCATTTCCCCACATTGCCTCCTGATCCACCTTCTCTGGTGACATGAGGCCAGTGGTGGGAAAGGTGTTTTTTTTACTAAAAATGTCCCCCATGCCCTCAAAGGAGGAGGGAGAACATGTTTTGGCAGAGGCAGACCCAGAAGAGCTCTTTTTCCCAGTGAGGAAGTAAACTGGTTCAAAACTGGTTTGAAAAAGGCTTGTCCTGGGCCTGAAAAGCTTTAAGAGATGACAGAACTGCCCCTCCCTTATGGCCCTTATTGAGCCAGAATGGTCTAGTGGTTTGAGTGTTGAATTACAACGCTGCAGACCAGGGTTTGAATCCAGGCTTGTTTAAGGAGGCTCACTAGGTGACTTTTGGCAAGTCACAAGCTCTCAGCCTCAGGGGAAGGCTATGGCTAACCTCCTCTGAACAAATCATGCCAAGAAAACTTCATCATATGGCCTTAGGGTCATCTTAAGTCGGAAACAATCTGAAGGCACACAACAACAAACATGGACCTTGGTGGGGAAAAAGTGGAAACCTAATGAAGGTATCGGAGCTTAGTCCTGGAGGGTTTGTGTCCCATGGGAGGCCTGTGCAGTGCTGCAACCCTTGGTCATTGCCAAGCCCTTCATGTACATTTCTTGATCCAGAAGATGCACCCCAAAAGATACTTGTACCTCATCTGAGTTTACGTTGCTGATCCTAAAGCATACTCGGGCCCAGGGGCCTTTGCAGTGGTCCAGCTGGGGGTGTGCATGGGTGGGGTGCCCTTCCATGTTCCCTGCCTCTGCTGGGCCTTAGGATAGTTGCTCTTCTTCTTCTTCTTCTTCTTCTTACTATTATTAACCTTTATTTATATAGCGCTGTAAATTTACACTCTGATGTGGCTCTCCTCTCTTGGGCAGCAAAAGCTGAGGCAGAAACAGGTTGCTGGACGGCCCATGTCTAGCGCCAGTGAGCCTGGCCCCCCGAAAAACACAACGCCAGGGGTGAAGGGACGGAAAAGACCCCCAAAGAAAAAAGAAGATGGCAAGGCGCCTCTGGAACCCAGGGACCCTCCCAGCGCAACAGAGAAGAAGAATTCAGCTCTGCTGAAACCCAACAATACTTCAGGAAAGCCCCTTCCACCAGAAGGATCTGCCATTCCCTGGTCGGGGTTCCAGACACAGGCTGAGGTGGAGCAGGTGGAGCTGCCGGACGGCAAGAAGCGGCGGAAGGTTCTGGCTCTGCCTTCCCACCGTGGGCCCAAGATCAGGTAAGGGGCACTCAGAGGAGCACCTCCTCTCCCAGAGTTTTACCATGGAGGAAGGGGGTCTCTTGGGCAGAGAGATGTGGGAAATGCCATAATGCTCTTTCTACCTCCCCCTTGAATTCTGCGCAAACACAAAGCATCTGCCTCCCCCCCACGCGCACACCTGTCTCTCTTGCCTTGGTTTCTGTTTGTCTTCCTCCTTCCTAGACAAATTTACGCTTCAGCAGAGGGTTTGGTTTGGTGGTCTTTGGAGACCCTCCCCACCCTACACAAAGATGGGGAAGTTTCATGGAGAAATACCACAATGGTTACGTTTAAAATAAAGTACATTAATTCCATTATGTGATATCTATGTTTCACCTTCACCTAGGACTCGTTGGCTTCCAAAAGTTAAAACAGATAAAGCTAAAAGTTCATATACACCAAATTTTAAAATATTAGGACTAAGTATACTAACTGTAGCAATTTCAAAGCAACAAGATTAAAAAATAAAAGCAGCAAATCTGGACATAATGGGGCAAGATCTGCTGCTTCCTTTTGCAGGAGGCACCGATTTCATGCTGTTCAGCTTCCCTTCCTTGTCTCCTCTGTTCAGTGATCTCCATAATTTCCTTCCCTTTCTCAGGTTGTACTCTCTGCCAGCATGGTACAGTGTTTTGAGCATTGGCCTATGACCCTGAAGGCCAGGGTTCAAATCCCCACTTAGCCATGGAAAGCCACTGGGTGCCCTTGGGCAAGGAGTCACACACTCTCGGCCTCAGAGGAAGGCAATGGCAAACCCCCTCTGAACAAACCTTGCCAAGAAAACCCTCTGATAGATTCATCTTAGAGCAGCTAAAAATTGGAAAGGACTTGAAGGCACACAACAGCAACAATTCTCTGACAGATACAAGAGAGAGAGAGAAATCCTGGGATAGCCACCGCAAATTCAAAATGCAATAGTACAATCATTTTTGTCATATGAAACCCAGGCACAATCTGGGGAGAACCAAGCCCCCCTGCCAAATTCTGAAAAAGCCTTACTTTAAAATGTTGCTCCTTGTGGGTTGAGGAATTTATTTTGGGATAAATGCCTGTCTGTATTGGTCAGTATGTATTGGGCTTCATATAAGAAAGTGGTTAATTTAATTTCCTGAGTGCATTGGTCCTGATCTTGAGATCTGCAATGGTTTCTTCCTGCCAACTGTTCCCTGGTTCTGTTCTTGCCTTGCTGCAGGGATGAGCATAGCCTTCCTTTCTCCAATACTAATACTATTTGTGAAGTCAAAGGCTCTCATGGCCAGCATCCATAGTTGCTTGTGGATTTTTCAGGCTCTGTGGCCATGTTCTAGAAGAATTTATTCCTGACGTTTCGCCAGCATCTGTGGCTGGCATCTTCAGAGAAATACTATTTATTTCTTACCCGCCCCTCACCATGGATCGAGGCAAGGAACAACAACAATTAAGAACGCTCCCCTGCCCCCAGACAGCTTTTCTTCTGCCCTCGCCTGTGACAGTTCACACACACACACCTTACTACTTTCCTTTGCAATACAAAGTCTATAGTCAGAGGGGTGTAGCATCTGCATTCTGTACTGTGTCCAGCCCATGGAGAGTGTGGTGTTTTCCCCGAGTAAGAAAAGGGGGAATTTGAAACCATCTGCCTGCTGAGGTGGATAGAAAGGCCATAGTGGGCTGGTGGGTTCTTATGGATGGGAGCAGCCCATCCGGGACCATGCCTCTTTGGCTTCTGTAGCAGGAGGGTTTGTCTTGGAAGCTAGTGCCAGGACAGAGCAGAACATTGGCATTGCAACCTTTGTGGCTCATGGTGGCATCTCTCCTGGCAGGAGGCGTGACAAGGGCAAGGTGAAGCTGCCCCCTGCAAAGAAGTCAGCAGCCCCCAGCAGACCTCAGAGGCAGGAGAAGCTCCTGCATGAGCCCAAGCAGGTGAGTTGGCTGGAGGAGCCCGAAAAAGACCCTAGAAGCCAGGCGGTTCTCCTCCGGCCACAGCCCTGGTCTGTGCCCTTGCCCTCTCTGTTCTGGCGCAGGGGCTGACATGGCCATTTCCTCTGCAGGTGCCCAAGAAGAAGCGGCAGGCAGGACGCAACCAGTCCGAGGCCCGCTTTGAGCAGCTGGTGGAGCAGTACAAGCGCAAGATCCTGGGCGGCGGGCCGAATGCCTTGCCAGCCAAGAGGGGCAAATGGTTTGAGAGCTGAGTGGCTCCTCTGGAGGAGGGGCACAGACTCGGGGCACTGAGCCCAGAAACTGGCAAAAGCCCCTCTTCCTCCTCCGGCTGCTTGGACTGCTGGACTGGGCAAGACTTGCGGGAGCAGCAAAGAAAAAGGCCGGCTGGGCACTTTCCACGGAAAACTATCCCTGTGCCGCATCGGCACCCAAAGTCCTTTGAGAGCTGCAGGAGAAGCCAAGAGAGGCCACCTTTAGAAGGGCCTGGAGCAAAGAGGGGCTCTTTTTGGACTGGCATGTCAGCAGAGCAAGAGGCTGTTGGGCCAGTGGAGGCTGGTGTGGAGCCAGTCTGACCCAGTGGGTCAGAGCCTCATTGGCACAAAGGAGGAAGGACGCCCCGTCCTCTGCTCTGAGTCCACTTGTGTGTCTCCTTTCTGGGGGGCTGCCCTTCAGTCGGAGGAGTAGGAACAGAGGAGCCCTTTTGGGTTGGGCTCTCTGGCTTCTTTGTAGCCCCCTCCCCACTTGAACAGAAGAGAGGAGAAGGGGCCGAAGGAAACTATTTGCCAGAGGAGACTCCTCAGGTTTGTCCCTTGAATGGCTAAAAGCATTTTTAATAAATAAATCCGAGTGTATTTTTCAAGATCAGGGCAGTGGAGTGAGGTGGTTCAGTTTGTACATTTCATGCCCAGGGCAGGGATCTGGGAGCCAGTGCAGTGTAATCCTGTCTCAATAGGACTCTGGGAGCAGGGAAGGCTGTGGCAAATGCCCTCTGAATAAACCTTGCCATGAAAAAGCCATGATAAGTTTGCCTTGGGCTCTCTGTAAGTCAGAAATTACTAGAAAGCACACAACAAGGAGTAATCTGAGTAATCTCCTTGCAAGTAGTTGTGGGCCTCACTAAGGGGAGATGTGGGAGAGAGGCGTGAGAGTGACAGCTGGGCATGGGAGTGCAACCTGGCAGTAGTAGTGGTAGTTCTCTTGTGTGTGTGCATGTAGGATGGGGAATACTTGACACAGCAGTGCTGCCTGCAATGAGGACCTTGGGGTTACTGTTGAAGCACAGGTTCCAAGTCTAGAGGAGTCATAGCCGCACTGTATTCTGCACCAGTCAGGCCTCATTTGGGACACCCAGAAGGGTTCGGGTAGGACTTGGTGGGGCCTAGAAAACCATCCCTTCACCAAGAGTAGGCTGCACCCTGGAGGAGGGTTACGGTGCTTCAGTGGCCAAAAGCCAAGTGGTCAGCACAAGGACTCTGGCCTGGTCTTTTCTCTGACACCCTCTCCTGACCCCCCACAAATTTGGCAGCTGGAAAAGAGGTTTGATCTTCACCTCTTCACAAACCAGTTTCTCTGCCTTCAAACTAAGGTCAATTATAGCATCCTAAGAGTTGGAGGGGACCCCAGAGGTCATTGAGTCCAGCCGCTCCTCAGTGCATGATCTCCAGCTAGAGCAATGGTTGCCAAACTTTGGTCCTCCAGGTATTTTGGACTCCCAGAATTCATGGCTGTTGGCCAAGATAGTTGGAGCGTCTGAGAATTGGAGTCCAAAACACTTGGAGGACCAAAGTTTGGGGACAACTGAGCCAGAGCATCCTCAACAAGTATCTGCCCAGCCTCTCCAGAGACAGCTTAGAGCAGAGGTCCCCAACTGGGCTCCTTAAGGGGGTTTGGACTTCAGCTCCCAGAATCCCAGACTGTGGGCCAACACGGCTGAGGCTTCTGGGAGCTCAAGTCCAAAATCTCTTAAAGGGCACCGTTTCGCCCATCACCTCTTTAGCTAATTGGTCCCATTGCTAGCCACTTATGCTCACTCTGATGTGAAGGGCCAAACCTTTCCATTATCTGAACTTCAAGCGCTGGAGGAAGATACTGAAAGCTGCCATTTTCAGTCTTAAAACCAGAGTTGCCTTTTATGCCTGAAGCTAGGGGCCCTACCTATTTTAAACTGCAGTTAGTTGCAACAAACCAGTGTCAGACTTTCTTTTGATCTTGGCTTGTGCAAAAGCCAGAATACTCTCACCCAATTTCCCTGGGTTTGCACTGAAAATCAGCTGGGCTTGTTTCCAGTTCCCACCTCTGCTGTAAACTGGGATTGGGGCAGTGATTCACACACTGACTGGACTTCATATTTGTAATCCAGCATAATTTTTAAGAGCCAAGAGGTTGTACAATGTGACCAGGCTTCCAGGAGAGCAGGGTTTGAATCTTTGCTCTGCCATGGAAACCCACCAGCTGAGCAAGGCATCCTCCGAGGAAAAGCCATGACAAACATCTTCTGAAGAAAAAAGACCCCATGATAGGATCACCGTTAAGTCAGAAAGAAATTGAAAGCACACAACAGTCTATAAGCCTTGTGTATTTCTCTTGTGAACAACTCAAGAGGTGGCCCCCAAGTTCTAAAGTTCCTAGCCCTGATCTGCTACCACCTGGATGTACAGCCCACCTTTGCAGCAAACGTGTTCGGAGGAATTCCTTCCTGCGCATGCTTTTCCATGCAAAGCATGATCTAAAGCAGGTTCACCTTTGCAGGATCTGCTTAGGTTCTCTTTCTTTTAGCCAAGCAGAGAGAGCTCTGTGTGTCTTGGGGGCCAGCACTGGAGTCAATGGCATCTCCAGACCTCAGTACTGGTATGTTCCATGTTGCTTCAGTTGAGGGATTTGAGCATCACATTGGTCAAAGGTCTACATCCAAAGAGTGCTCAGCAACGGCTCCTCTTCATCCTGGAGAGAAGTGACCAGTGCGGTGTCCAGTGGAGTTCTGTCCTGGGCCCAGTTGGCTAGTCAACATCTTTATCAATGACTTGGATGAAAGAATAGACAGTATGCTTATGAAATTTGCAGATGGCACCAAATTAGGAGGAGTTGCTAATGCCCCAGAGAACAGGATCAACATTCAAAAAAGACTAGAAAGCTGGGCCAGAGCTAAGAAAATGAACTTCAACAGGGAGAAATGTAAGGTACTGCACTTAGGGCGGAAAAATGAAATGCACAGATATAGGATGATGGGGGACACCTGGCTGAATGAAACTACATGTGAAAGGGATCTAAGAGTCCAAGTAGACCACAAGTTGAACATGAGTCAACAGTGCGATGCGGCTGCTAAAAAGGCCAATGCGATTCTAGGCTGCATCAATAGAAGTCTAGTGTCTAGATCAAGAGAAGTAATAGTGCCACTGTATTCTGCTCTGGTCAGGCCTCACCTAGAATATTGTGTCCAGTTCTGGGCACCACAATTTAAATTGAGAAACTGGAGTGTGTCAAAGGAGGGCGACTAAAATGGTGAGGGGTCTGGAAACCATGAAGCCCTATGAGGAGAGACTTAGGGAGCTGGGGATGTTTAGTCTGGAGAAGAGAAGGTTAAGAGGTGATATGATAATAGCCCTGTTTAAGTATTTGAAGGGATGTCATACTGAGGAGGGAGCAAGCTTGTTTTCTGCTGCTCCAGAGAACAGGACCCAATGGAGCCATGGAGGCAAGCTGCAGGAAAAGAGATTCCAGCTCAATATTTGGAGGGACCTCCTGAGAGTCAGGGCTGTTGGACTGTGGGAGATGCTGCTCTGGAAAGGGCTCTGCAGCACCATGAAGCCCAGGCCCAGAGGAAGGGGCCCCCATCTCTTTGCCCTCACCCTGCCCTTTGCATCCCGGTCCAAGGCCCGGTGGTCTCGGGTCTGCTGCCATGGCAATCAGGGGGGGGGACCCCCAGGACCCGGGTCATGCGAGGAGAGGGCCCCCAGACACTCAGCCAGCCAGCCAGCCTTCCTCCCCCTCCTCCTCCTGGCTCCCTGCCAGTCCAGGTGATCCCCCCGAGGAAGGCAGATGAGAGGGGGATTCCCAGCCCCTGCTCCCTCCCCATTCCTCCTCCTGGGCCCCAGGGGTCTTGCCAGGCCCCCCACCCGCCTGTCCTCCCACGACCCAGGCCTCCTGGAACCCCGCCAGGAGCCCCAGAAGACCCCCCCCCCAGAGCCTGCCTTGCCTTGCCTTGCCTTGCCTGACTGCAAAGGAAGCAGCAGCAGGAGAAGTTGCAAGTGGAAACTCAAGCCCCCCAGCCCCGACAAAGGCTCAGCAGGGTCAGCCCTGGTTGGCCCTTGGAGGGGAGACCGCCAGCCAGCACCACACGCTGCAGGTGGCATTTCAGAGGAAGGGACTGACAAACCTGCCCAAGAAAACCTTATGAAGTTCATGGGGTCGCCATAAGTCACACATGCAATATGGCACAGGGGCTAAATACCCCAAAGGCGCCATCAGACCCATCCGATCTTGGAAGTGACTAGGGTCAGCCCTGGTTGGCCCTTGGAGGGGAGACCGCCAACCAGCACTGCATGCTGTAAGTGGCATTTCAGAGGCATTTCCCCTATTACTACTAACTGGCACAGCCACCTCTAAGGACTCCTGGCCTAAAATTTAAAAAGCCCTTTGGAATTCATAGGGCCACCCTAAATTGACAGCACACGACAACAGCCAACCTGGAAGAAAGTTCAATACCATACCCATTCTTTACAATGCTTCTGTATTAAAACCATGTTGGAAAAAGCCATTTCAGCCTGCCAGCGGAAGGAAGGGCCACGAGGCCTTTTGGATTCTTGCATGTATTCATTTGTCCATTTGGCAAAGCTAAGGCAGAGCTCTGGTGGCAGCAGAAAGCAAGGCCTCCCTGGGAGAGATGGCCATCCAGAGGCCGATGGAAGAGAGCCTCCAGAGAAGGAGATGCACCGCCCTCCATTCAGCCAGCAGTGCCTTCCACCCGTGAACAGCTCTCACTGCCTGGAAGTGCTTCCTCATGTTTAGGTGGATCTCTTTCCTTGCAGTTTGCTCTCTGGAGCAGCAGAAAACAAGCTCGCTCCATCCTCAATGTAACACCGCTGCAACAACAGGGCTAACATATCACTTCTTAACTGTCTCTTGCCTAGGCTAGAATCATGGACTCCTAGAGTTGGGAGAGACCCCAGGAAGGGCCCTGATCCAGTCCAACCCCATTCTTCTGCCATGCAGGAACTCTCCATCAAAGCATTCCCAACAAATGGCCATCCAGCCTCTGTTTAAAAATCTCCAAGGAAGAAAGCTCTACCAAAATCTCCAAAAGTGTGTATTCCGCTGTCAAACAGCCCTGAATGTCAGGAAGTTCCTCTGAATGTTGAGCTGAAATCCCTTTTCCTGGAGCTTGCATCCATTGCTCCATTGGGTCCTATGCTCCCTCCTCAGTGTGACACTGCTTCAAATACACCTCTTAACCGACTCTTTTCCAGGCTAAACATACCCAGCCTGGCTAAGAGTTCCCTAAGTCTCTCCTGATAAGGCTTTATGGTTTTGAGAGCTTCCACCATTTTGGTCTCCCTCCTTTGGAGACATGGCTCCAGTTTCTCAACATCCTTTTTGAATTGTTTTGCCCAGAACTGGACAGAGTGTTATTCCAGGTGAGGCCTGGCCAAAGCAGAAGAGAGTGGAAGACTATGACTTCAATTGATCTGGACACTTCTAGAATGGCAACTTTCTTGCCTGATCCATTTGTTCCTTTTGCTGCCTGTATTTTGCCCCACCTGTGTTTGCCAGGATGGCCTGATCTTCCATCCAGGGGCTGTGTGACCTTGCCAGGGTCAGGGAGGCCCCAAGTGTGTGTGTGTGCCTGCCCTCCAACCTGCTGGCCTTTGCCCCTTTTGCAAGGAGCCTGGCATGGTGCCTTCTGCCTTCAGAGGCTGGCCTTCAGGCCTCCCACCTTTTCTGCTCTCCAAGGAACCCCTTTCCTTTCCTCCTTTCCAGCTGGAGAGCTCCCTTGGCCCAGGCCAGGTGCCCCTTTTGCTGGACAGAGAGCCATGGGTCAGTCCTGGAGGGTTTGCAGGAAGGAGCAGGGACTGCAGCTGCAAAGACGGGTGAGTCTTTTTGCTGGGAAATGACTGCCCTTGCTGTTAGAATTGGCCTCTATCCATTCTGAGTCCTTTAGCAATTGTTTCCCCATTTGCTTGCCTGTCTATTGCCATTTTTTGTTGTAGGCTGCCCTCAAGCCCACAGTTGTTTGTTTTTAATCATCTTTATGTTATTACTCAAGCCCACTTTTTGACTTATGGTGAGCCCAAGAGTAAGAGCCCTCCAACGCCAACTGCCCAGCTCAGGCCCAGCAAAGCCAGGGCAGCAGCCACGGAGGCTCCCCGGACGGAGGGCATCCATCTGGAACAACGGGGTCCTCCTTTTCTCCTGGCTGCTTTCCCAATGAGTTCTTATGCCCTTCTCACAATGTGGTCAAAGCATGGCAGCTTCAGTTTAGTACGGAAAGGGGTCTTGGAGCACTCAATGAAGGAGAGACGTTGGGAGCAGGAGCTCTCCTAGCCTTGAGTCTACTTCCTCAGGTGCATTCGTTTCCTCCTCTGGGCTTGCAGGGCTATTTCTGGCTCCATCTCTTCAGGGACCCATTTGTTTGTCTTTTTGGATGTCCAAGGGATCCTCATCCCTCTTCTGCAGCAACGCATCTCAAATGCCTTGGTTTTCCTCCTGTCCAGCTCTCACATCCATCCAGAGAAACTGAAAATACAAGACATGGCCCATCCATCCTGACTTTAGCATCGAATGATGTCTCTTGGCACTTCAGGGCCTTGCCTGGTTCCTTCCTAGCTGCCCTTGCCATTCCTAGTCTTCATTCTGACTCATGGCTGAGCCAAGGGATGGGAAGCTTCAAACTCTTTCGATATTGGA
Source organism: Sceloporus undulatus (assembly GCF_019175285.1). Lineage (NCBI taxonomy): Eukaryota > Metazoa > Chordata > Lepidosauria > Squamata > Phrynosomatidae > Sceloporus > Sceloporus undulatus. The sequence goes on along the minus strand of NC_056526.1, from coordinate 597,758 downwards.
ACTCCACCAAATGCATCTGAGGAAGGAGAGAGAAGTCTAGCAAAACTCCTGCTGCCAACTTCTTTCAGTCAGTCAGTCTCAAAGGGGCCACAAGATCTCTCTGCATAGTATTATTATTATTATCCAAAGTGCATCTGAGGAAGTAGACCTAGGTCCACAAAAAGCTCCTGCTGCCAACTCATACCAAGAGGAGATATGATAGTCCTGTTTCAACATTTGAAGGGATGTCATATTGAGGAAGGCGCAGGATGCAAGCTGCAGGAAAAGAGACTCCAGCTCAACATTCGGAGGAACTTCCGGAGAGTAAGGGCTGCTTGACAGTGGAAGGCATTCCCTCGATGGAGCCGGATGGGTCTCCTTCCTTGCAGGCTGTCTTTGACTGAGAGTTCCTGCATGGCAGAAGAAGGGGGTTGGACTGGATCGGGGCCTTTCTTGGAGTCTCTTCCAACTCCAGGATTCTAGGATGAGCTCCTTTCTCAAGCTCTCTCTGCCACAGACAATTTCGGTGTTTTTGTGGTCTGTTTGAAAACCCTGCCACTGCTCTGGGGTCGTTCTTGTTGTTGCTGAGCTGAGCTTTCTGGCCTGACTTCCTTCAGCCATCACTCCAAGCCTTGGCTCTTTGCTCCGGCTGTTCCTTCTGGGGTCCTCTGCCCTGGAAAAGGCCATCTTCCTCCAGTCTCCATGCCGCCTAGTCCTAGAAGCACAGCATCCTAGAGCTGGAAGAGTCCCCCAGGAGGGCCCTGATCCAGTCCGACCCCCTTCCTCTGCCATGTTTCAAGACCTCCAAGGAGGGCAAGATCTCCCAGGCAGCAGGAGGAGCCCTTTCCAGTCCTCCTCATCTTGAGCTGGACTCTCTGCTCCTGCAGTTGGCATCCCTCGCTCTCTCGGGTCCTCGCCCTCCTCCTTCAATGGAGGGGGCTGCCTGCCCCATACGGCCCCCCCCCCCTCTCTCTCTCTCTCTCTCTCTCTCTCTCTCTCTCTCTCTGTGCATCCTTCCTTCCTTCCTTCCTTCCTTCCTTCCCCCCTAAAAGCCATGATCCCCAAACGTTGGTCCTCCTCCAGCTGTTTGAGGCTTGATCTCCCAGAAGCCCCAGGCCCACAGCCAGGGATTCTGGGAGCTGAAGGCGTCCAAAACATGATCTGGAGGACCCGAGTTTGGCTTCTTCCGCCGAGGTTTGCAACCGAAGGGGCCCCAGGAGGCTGAGAGCCCAGGAAGGCAGGGCCTCCCTCCTCGTCCCAGCCCTCCTCCTCCCTCCCCGCTCCCTGGCTGGAGCCCCGGGCATTGGCCCCGGAGGTGGACCATGGGGCGGGAGGGAGGGAGGAGGCTGCTGCCCTCCCTTCTGGCTCGCTGCAAAGGCCTTGCTGCCGCCGGGGCAAAGGGACCTGGTAGCAATTTGGAGCCAGAAAGAAAGAAGCTGGGGGCAGGAGCTTGGCTTCCCCAGATCTGCCCCCGGAGCCTCCTCCACTCCATGCATCTGAGGAAGTAGACTCAGGTCTATGGAAGCCCTTCCACTCCATCTCTCTCAGGAAGCAGACTTAAGGGTAGGAAGGAAAGCCATGCGAAGAGCATCTGAAGTGGCACATGCTGCTCCCATCTGCACTCCATGAATCTGAACTAGACTCGAGTCTAGGAAAGCTCATGCCACCAGCTTTGCTCCATACATCTGAGGATGCAGGTTGAAGTCTAGGAAAGCCTTTCAGTTGGCTTCCAAGGTGCTCTTCAAAGGGGGAACCTTAGATGTTCCCAGCTGGAGCCAGGGCAGGTATTGTGAGGCCATGGCCTCCCTTGCCCCCACCTGGGCCCCCACCTGGGCCCCCACCTGCCCCTTAGGAAAGTGGGGAACACCCACCTTGGCCTGGCTTGGCTTGGCTTTGCACGCACACCTCTGTCTCCCCAGAACTCAAAGCAAAGGCTGAGAGGAGGAGGAGTGGGAAGGGGCTGCCTCCCATCCTTCCTTCCTTCCCATCCTCTGCCCCAGGGTTTGGAAGCAGCTGCTTCTCCTCGGTGGGAGCGGTGGCCGTGGGCCAGATCCGCCTCCAAAGCCAGGCTGCCTCCAGGGACAGGAGGTCTTCACCTGGGAACAGGGGAGGCTGCTGCACAGGTGAAGCCGGGAGGTCACCTGAGGTGGAGGCGGCAGCGGCACCTGGGTTGCTCCCCGGCCTTCCCTTCGCAATCTCATCCCTGCAGGCCTCCACAGCCTCCGCTCCAACAAATACAGCGGGGTTTAGAAAGCCACACCACAACGCCAGATACAAACACCTTTACTTTTGCATCATTCAGGATTGTGGCACCTAGGAATCTGGTGCCCAAAGCTGGACAATACTGTGTCCAGTTCTGGGCAACACAATTCAGAAAGGATGTTGAGAAGCTGGAAAGGGTCCAGAGGAGGGCATCCAAAATGGTGAAAGGCCTGGAGACCATGCCTTATGAGTACTGTAGCCCTTTAGGGATCTGGGTATGTTTAGCCTGGAGAAGAGAAGCCTAAGAGGTGATATGATAATAGCCCTGTTTAAGTATTTGAAGGGGTGTCACACTGAGAAGGGAGCAAGCTTGTTTTCTGCTACTCCAGAGAATAGGACCCAATGGAGCAACAGATAGAAGCTACAGGAAAAGAGATTCCAACTCACCATTAGGAGGAATGAACATCCTGAGAGTAAGGGCTGCTTGACAGTATAAGTGGAGTGTGATGGAGTCTTCTTCCTTGGAGGCTGTCTTTAAACAGAGGCTGGATGGTCACCTGTCAATGGGTTGCTTTGACTGAGAGTTCCTGCATGGCAGAAGAAGGGGGTTGGACTGGATCAGGGCCCTTCTTGGGGTCTCTTCCAACTCTAGGATTCTATGACTCTAGGAGTTCCATCCGCAACCTTTGCAGAAATGGCCCTGGGCCCCGGAGGACTTCTGTCAGCCCTTCCCTGTCTTCTGCATTCTTTCTGTCCTCATTGCTTCTCTAAGGCCAGAGGGTTCTGCAAAGGGCAGTTTGACCCCAAAGGGACCTGTGGCCAAAGCACAGTTCCAGCCAAGTCAGTGCAGGTGGAGTGATGTGGAAGAGGTCACAGAAGAATGGCCTTTTAATGAATGACCAGTTCCCATTGCGTCACTGACCCAGGACCCTGTCAACGCTAGTAGCCCCAGGGCTTGGAATCAGGCAGGCCTGGCTGCACTGTAGCTCCCAGCATGGGAGCCATAGTCCAAAAGCATCCGGAAGGCTGCCCTTTGTCCTGATAGACAATATTGATCGATCCAGGAGCCAGAGTGTGTCCTAGGGCTGATGGGAATTGTAGTCTAAAAACACCTGGAAGGTTGCCCTTTGCCCTGATAGGCAGGTGATATTGATCAATCCAAGATTGTGTGTATCTATTACAACTGTTGAAAATCCATCTGCTGCCCCCCCCCTTGAGCTTTGGGGAGAGATGGGCAAGCAATCAAATGCATTATTATTATTATTATTATTACTACTACTATAACTGGCACCTGTCTATGCAGAGAATAAAAGCCCTTCTGAACGGAGCTTAAGGAAGGAAGACCCCACAACAAACTCCAACTCCCAGAATGCCATAGCCTTGAGCCAGAAAAGAGTTAAAGCGGTGCCAAACTGGGTTATTTCTCCAGTGTGGATGCAGCCTAAGATAGTCTAAGGCTCCCTGCATGTCTGTACAAATCCTGAGTTCTTTAGCTCTGGTTTCTCCATTTACTCTTCTCTCTGTTGCAATGTATGGCAAGAACTACAGTCGGCCCCGCATTTGCGGGTTTGATTATTCGCCGTTTTGATCAATATGTCCTTTCTAGGAATCTCTAGTCCTGCTGCGCAACTCTTCCAGAAGCTGACCATAGAGTTGCACTGGAGGATCGAGAGATTCCTAGAGAAAACACTTTCTAGGCATTTGAAGGTCCTTCAACATCATCTCCCTTTGGCAGATGCTGACCATAGAGTTGCACTGGAGGACCTGCTGTTCCTAGAGAGGCCTTCTTTCCAGGCCAAAAGAATAGTGCTTTTTACTTGGGGGTTTCCGACATTGAAAGGGGTCCCAGCGAACGCGGAGAGGCCGCCATACTTTGTGTACCTAAGCCAGCAGACCTCAGAAACTCCTAGGACCAAAAGCTTCTCTATCTTGGGCTGCATCCGCACTGCAGAAATAACCCATGTTAACACTGCTTTAACGGCCATGGCTCAATGCTATGGAATCCTGGGAACCATAGTTTGTTGTAGCACTAGCGCAGTGCCTCAACAAACTACCATTCCCAGAATTCCATAGCATTGAGCCATTGCAGTTACAGTGGCGTCAAACCAGATTGTTTCTGCAATGTGGATGCAGCCTGTGCCCTCTTTTCTTTTCTCCCAACCCCACGAAATAGTGAGTTCAAGTCACTGGAGCTCTTTCTGCCCGAAGTAGAGGCTTCAAGCGCATGTGCATCATAGAACATGGCCACATAGCCTGAAACACCCACAACAAACGATGGATGCCGGCCATGAAAACCTTCGACTTCACATTGTATGTGCATTCTTCATTCAATTAGCAAAATTGTTTAGCTTGTAACTTGACGCTTCTTGCTTGCTTTTCCTTTTGCTTCAGCTGCCAGAGAATTACGGAAGACTGTTACTTCTGCTAAAGGCGATGGTTCCTAACAGATCCAGCCAAAGGGCAGCATCCTGGGATATATCCCTTTTCCTTGCATGTTTGGGTTAATGGAGCCCAGTCCCAATCTCTGAGTGCTTTCTCCGAAACCACCGGCTGACATTTCACCAAACCAACCGAAGGGCGCTTGCTTTGCTGCTTAAACAACAGAGGACTGAGTAACAATGGCTAGTTCTAACTCCGTGTTCAGCGTTGAGAAGCTGAACTGGACTAACTATAAGTCCTGGTCTTGGGATCTGCGGAGGCTTCTCAGGATGAAGGGCCTCTTTGAAGCCTCTGTGAAGGAAGAGCGGCCCTCGGAGGCAGGCGAAGCCCAAAAGCAGTTTGACGCGAATGACGAAAAGGTGGCAGCTTCTCTATGTCTGTCGGTGGAGGATAGCATCGTTTATCACATCCGAGGATTGACAGGCGCCAAAGAAATATGGGATAAACTGAAGGAACTGTTTGACTCTCCATCTAGTTTCCATCAGGTTACTCTTATCATGAAGCTTGCCAATATAAAACTGTCCAGCCCTCAGTTTTTGGATGAGCACATTGGCGCATTTATGTCCACACTTTCTGCACTTCGGTCTCCTGGAGAATCTCCCCCAGAGTTTGCAAAACTTGGGCTCTTCATGGCCAGCCTTCCAAAATATTACACTCCGATAATTAGCGCTTGGCTAAACGAGGAAGGGATGACTTTGCAGAAAGCTGTCTCTGAAATCGTACAATATCCAAACGGACAAAGCCTCCAGGAATCTAACCATCGGACAAGAGACTCAGGAGAGGAATTGGCCCATTTGGTTGAAAGGGATTTGGATATACAAGGCTCCTCTGCCTCCAAAACGATGAGGAGGAAATTTCGCAACTCAAAGGCCAGGAGTCAGCAGCAGAAGAGCATCTGAAGGCAGCTGGAAAAGGCAACTAAAGAAAACTAGATCTCAAATAATGGTGGTCGGCCTAAACAGAAATGGCTGCAAACTGCTGAGAATCAAAATCCCAATGTAAGTACCTGTATTACTGATAGTGGAGTGAATTTGCAAGGAGTCCTTTACAGACTTTGATATGAATCTAGAACTTGCTGTTTGTTTTGCAAATGGCAAAGAAGTTAATGCACAAGGAAAAGGCACAGTCCATTTGCACTAACAGGACAGAGACTTTACAGATGCCTGATGCTTTCTTTGTGCCAGATTTTGGAGCCTCTCTGTATAGCGTTCATATTTCAACCGTGGGAGATAACTCTGTGCTGTTCCAGAAGCAGCCCTGCTTTGAATCATCAATTCATTTGCAAAAAAGCATGGCCCAATGCAACCATAAAGACTGATCTGAATTTGTGGCGTGACAGATTGGGCATCGCGTAAATTAAAACATTAACCAGGCATTAACCTTTAAGGGACTTTAGCTTCCATGAAAGATGTATAGAATGATTTAAACCGAAGGAAACTCAGACTCTGCATTTGCCAATAACTGAAGGATCTTCTGAGAGCTGATCTTTGGGGGCCATTCAGTCAAAGGTCCGCAGGTGAAAATATTGGTGATTTCAGGGGATATGTGTGGCTTTACCTCCTCAGAGAGAAGCACCAAGCTTTTAAGACATTCAAAGAATCCTTTGATTTGATATCTAATATATTTAATTACAATCCTAAGAATCTATGGATTGACAATGGCAGGGAATTTGTCAGTGTGGTGAATGTTTGAAGTAGGAGAGCATGGCACATCAGAGTCCCCAGCGCTACCCTCCGGAGCAGAACGGAGCGGAGGGAGAATGAACGGACTTCCCAAAGAACTGCAGGATTCTAGATTCAAATGGACATACAATGAAATTAACAAGCATTGCTTATGTTAATGTAAGATCAAAGCCCAAAGCTAATCCAAGCCAAGATGTCTATCCAGATATATTTAGCATGGAAGGAGGCTCCCGCCAGCAACCGGAGCCTATGGCGTTCTTTCATCCTTCAGACGTCTTGCAGCCTACCAGCGCTTTGAGCCATTTCAGCACAATGCAATGGACCTGTTTACAGACGGAGCAAAGCCAGCAACGGATGAGGAACCGACAGCAAGCAAAGGGCAGAGCCAGGCATCAGGGCCAGATGAGAAACTCAGGAGGATCCAATGGAGGAATGCCTCCGAGAGATGCTCTTATCCAGCCGCAGAGGAAAGGATCAGGGACTGCCAGAGCCACAAACGGAGAAGAGATGCAATCTTTATATAAAAATGAATCACGGGTTTTGTCAGAGTTGCCCAAAGGCAAAAAGGCAACCGGCTGAAGGTGGGTCTTTACCGCAAAGGAAGATGCAAACGGCGAGAGATTCAGAGATATAAGGCAAGGCTTCAGAAAATATGGTAAATGCTATAAAGTGACTTTTGCTCCACAAGTCATGCAAATAACCATTAACTCTCCATTCAAGAAAAAGCATGTTCGACATCTGGATGTTAAAATATCCTTCCTGTGCAGAGAACTAGATGAAGAACTTCACTTGGAGCAGCTTCCAGGATTTCACATTCCTGGGAAGGAACGTTTTGTATGCATTTACATCTGAGGAAGTAGGTTCAAATCTGCGAAAGCTCCATCCACCAACTTCATTCTTTAGTCTCAAAGGTGCTAAAAGATCCCTTTGCAGACTGGTTTTAGAGACTAACGCAGCAATGTCTTTGAACTGTGAGTTATGCTGATGCTCTTTTCCTCTGCAGTCAAGACAAAGCAGATGGTGAAGAGGCAACCAACATCTCAAGAAGGAGATATTAAAAACTGGGGAGACATTATTACATTATCTTGGAATGCAAAGAGCAGGGATGAGGTTTATTTCTTTCTCAGAAACTGAAGCTAATGGATCTTCTTGTGTGCCTTGGCCTAAAAGATGCGTCAATCCCAAAGAGAAGGGAGTCTCTTAAGAGACACTGAGAAATCCAATCTTTTGGGGGAAGTAGGCAAAGACAGGGCTGCAGCTGGGAAACGTCTGCATCTCGCTAATTTCGCCAGGTCTCAAATAGCAAATGCTGTTGGGACTTTATGCCGAATGGGAGAAGTAACTGCAGTGGAGAGAGTTGCCAGGCAGTTTGAAAGGAAGCGCAGATCACAAGCGGATGCTGCCAGCCATCTTGGATCGCCTTTGCAGACGCAAAATGGGCCGCATCCTTGGAAACCAACCAGCGGCAACCTAATCATTTCCAGTGGAGAAGCCACAAGTGAATGGGCAGACAATAAACAACCCCATCCTGCCGCTTCTTCTGCTGGCGCTGAGTGTCTATCAGCCAAGGGAGGATGGGAGGAGATCTGGCAGCAAGAGGGAGGGTTCAAAGGGGACTTGCTCAGTTGCATAGCATCACTTGTCTAGCACTGTGACACTGGAGTGGCAATTGCTGATCTCCTTATCAAGCATATGTCAGATCATTCATGGATTCCTGTCATAAGAGTTTTATCTGTTTAGGACTGGATATCAAAAGATGGGATTTATAGCCATTTAAGTAATATCTGTGCCTTAATAGAATGTGCTAGAAAATGATAGAAGGTGTTGGTTAGATATTGCAGTTGGGGATGTGTTTGTTCCTTGAGCCCTTTGGGGTTGGGATGCGGAGGAGGCTTGGCTTTTTAAAGCTGGCTTCTGTGAAAGGAGGGTTGTTAGTATTGTTTATATTTCTTTTTATTAGCCAGTTGCTGAGATGTAATAATATAGTGTTAAGTGTAACGGGTTATGTTCATGTTGATATATGGGTAGGTAGTTGTTAGAGATAGATGTTTATGTGGTTAGATCGTTGTACTAAGAGGAGATGTTGTTATGATGAGACGCATCTGCTCAAGGTTTCAGGTGCCATTCTTTGGGATCATTGGCCTGGGATCATCTCTCTTCTCAAGGAATCTGCTGGAAGCTGTGGGCCCTTTAACGTTGCATCGTTGCCTAAGACAAAACCCGGGAATTCCTATCCAGTTCTATTGCCTGGTTGTTTGGAGGGATGCAGTGCTTTATTCATTGCAAAAGTTGTATGCTTATGTTCACCTTTAGTTCTGACCATGTCTGTCCTGATTTCTGTCCTTCAGTAAAGAGCTGTCCTTTCCCAAGAGTCGGCAGGAAGGGATGCAAGCGTCTGATTCGGACGCAGGAGAATAAAGGGGATTGGAAAGCCCAGCATGCCCTCCCTCACAGACCCTTCGCTGCTGTTAGAGCAACTGAGGATTTTAGCACAAGTGTCAGAATCACACAAGCCATTGCATTCCCTGTTATTGCCATGGACTTGTGAGAGCTGGACAGGGAAGAAAGCGGCAAGGAAGAGGAGCCATTCATTTGGGATGATGTGGGGCTGGAGGAGAGGGCTGGGGGTCCCATGGACAGCAGCCTAAAGGACAAAAACACATTGCTAAGGGTTCTGTACGGTGTGAAATCGGAGGAGGTCAGTAGGGGGGATGACTCTATGAGTGACCGCACCGGGTGACCCCAACCCTAGGGACGCTCTTTTGGATCCAAACCTGGGGGTGAGGGTTCCTCCCAAATTGTCTCCCCCCCCCCACACCACCCCCCCCACCCCAACCCCAGGAAAGTGGCATCCAGACACAGTCTGAGGAAATGTCACTTCTTTATAAAACATAAATAACCTTCTTCCAGGTGAACGAAAGGAAAGCCAGAAAATAGTCCCCACAGCCCCATCCTCCCCAAAACACAAATAAATAGAGCATCAGCAGCAATGGTCCCAAATCCCTCGGACGGAGGCCAAAATCGGAGCCTTCCCCAAGGGTCACGGGGTCCTGGCTGGACAGTCCCCCAATGCTGACCCTTAGGAGGGGATGATGGGATCCCAGAAAAGGTGAGGAGGGAAGAGGAGGAGAGCACTGTAGTAGTAGTAGTAGAAGTAGTAGTAGTAGTGTTGGTTTACACATGTTCTCCTTACACACACACACACACATATACGTAAAATCCTAGATTTACTAAGACATATCCCTTTTATGTTAGAGAATTCCAGATTAATAACTGTTTATCCCTCTTCTTCCCAGGCTCCCGGCATCAAGGCTCCTCTCAAAGTGTTTGATGATTTATTATTCCCTCGTTATTTTTCTTTGTAATTTATCAATTAAAAAGAAAAAGTTTCTCTGAACTCGTGGGTTTGTTTGTTAAATCTCTCCTTCGTATTTCTAAGGTATGGCTACAGTCATCCCTCCGCATCCGCTGGGCTTAGGGCCACGGGACCCCCGTGAATGTGAAAAAACCTCCTCCTCGTCGTTCTTTCGTCCGTTCTCTTTTCCTCTGATCCTCCTGAGAAAGTCTTTTCAGAAAGCCTTTTGCCTTTGGAATGGGTTTTCTGTCTTCTTGGTCTGAAAGAGAAAGAGACTTCTCAGTTCTCTCCCAAGAGCAGCTGATTTTCCTCCGCAAATCTTCCTCTGCCAAAAGTGTGTGATCCTGTCTTGTTTTCAGAACAGCCGGTGGGACGTCTTTGTACATTTGTATGGTTTTGCCATCTGTCTTTTGCAAAATCTGACCTTTCAACCTGGACCTAATAAAGGACACAGCAATGTCCTTTGGGAGGTTTTCCTCATGCGCCGCTTCCAAAGAGATCCGGAAGACCTTGTCTGTATCTCTAAGGACCTCCTCTTCTGTAATTCCCAGAAAGGTTTGCTAAAGCAAGAGTTATTTTATTGTAGAAGACTTCTTTTTGGTCTTCCTCTTGATTTTAAGCATTTATCTCTGTATCTGATCTCTTGCAAGAGGTTTCTGTTTGTTTCTGTTGTTCGCTTCTCCCTTCAATGCTAACTTTCAGTTCCTTAGTTTTGTTTCTCAGGTCTTCCGCATCTCTTCTAAGTTCTTCTGCTTCATTACATATCTTACCTATTTTTCCCATATGCTCCTAATTCTCTTTGTAAGTCTTCTTTTGCCTCTTTTCTAGATTGGTTTCATTCCTTCTTCGTTTCCTGCTTACATTTCTGAAATTCTTTAAGATTGTCTGGAACGGGTCTTTGTTGTCTTTGTTGTTGTCTTTGTTGTCGCGTCTGTTGATCCTGTTCTCTGGGAGGCAGAAGTTACTTGTTTTGGTCTCTTTAAGCCTTTTGCCATCTTAAAGATTTTAGATTTCTGTCTCTATTGTTAAAAATTATACCTGGATCAAATGACGATGGTAAATTCAGCTAAATTCACGGACTTAATCCATGACCGGCTCAGTCTATTACTCTCAGTCTATTACTCTCCCTCACAACCAGTTCATTACTCTCCCTGCCTACTCTGCTCTTAATTGCTCCTCTTCTTTACAAAGAAATCTTACCTGATTTAAGATCTAGTTTCTCGAAACAGAAAATAAATTCTTTACTTCACTGTTTTACCTAAATCACAGTTATCTGGTCTTAAGTTACTGCAACTGTTGAACTTTCAATTGGAGAAAGTGGGGGAGAGAAAAGAGCGAAAGAGAAAGCGAAGCAGCGAAAGGGCGACAGGGACGGTTAGTAAACAGAAAGTGAGGCGTGAAAGAAAGAGCGAGAATCGGAGGAGAAGAAGAAGAGCGTTTAAGGGTGAAAGAAAGAAAGAAGGGTAGAACAAAAGGAGGAAAGGGAGATGGGATGATGGAAAAGATGGAATAGATTATATGGAACAAAGAGAAACACCGAACGGAAGGAAGGAGAACAAGGGACGGGATGACATTTAGATGGAAGAAACCGTCAAATCAGACGGCGAAGGGCGTTAAGAGGAGTGATTTGTAATAAGACCGGTAAAGAAAAGAAGGCATAATTAAGTCTGAACATCTTGGTTCTTGCTAACTTGATTTAACTTCTAATTAATTAATTGACTAAGTATTAATTTACACATGCTTTATAACAAATATTATAAAAGGAGGTATCGTAAAGCTTTAATTATCACCTTTGAAAAAATTTGACGGGAAGTTTTGTTTTGATTTGTAGTTGCCGACTTATCTCTCCGTCGTCACCGTCCAGATTGACACATTTCCCCAGCGTTTCTTGACCCTCCGGATACCGGACATTGAAGAGGTTTGCAGACTGCGCTTTACGGAGGAGTATCATAAAGTAATAATTTTCACCCGGAGGTTTTTATGGTACATTGATGCAATTTTGTCAGTGTCACCTTCGGTCCCTAAAGCGCACGATGTTGAGAAAATTCAGCTCGTTGCGTCCTTTATTTTTGTGACAGGTTGCGCCAGAAGTATAAAATCCTCGTAAGGCGCAATCCGCAGACTTCTACAATAACGGTATTCGGAGGGTCAGGAAACGCTGCGAAAAATATGTAAATCTGGATGGTGACAACGGAGAGATCAGTGAAAAACTACAAATCAGAACAAGCTTTCCATCAAGTTTTTAAAAATTAATTAATTTTTTTAATTAAGCACTTTCCGATTCCCCTCGTCTGAAGCGACAGTTGTGTTCATGTAAATTACTGTGAGCCGGTTCTTGTTTACAGAAAACAAAAGCAAACAAGGGCTTTTGAGGAGAGCCATCCGGCGCCAAAATCAAAATCCTGAGATTAATTTGAGGATAAGCATTTATTAGTAGAAAGAATCGATTAAAGACTAATGAATGACAAACGAACTCTGGTTAAGATTGTTGTTAGATGAACTGAAAGTGTTGATTTGTACGTGAATAGGCTGAATATTGATTATTGGTGGTAGCATTTGTAATTACTGAACTCAATGGGAGCTGAACTGATAGATGATTGAATAACTGAATAGTTGATTGAACTGACGGAATTAAAATGATTTAGATCAGATGTAATTAGCTTTAAAGGTTTAGTAGAAAACGTGAGAGATAATGAATTAATGTAAATGGACAAGAGCACCTTTCCCCAGCAGATCCCAACTCCCATCATCCCCAGGGTCTCTGGCTGTGATGACTAGGAGTTAGTTCAGCAGCATCTGGAGCAGTGGTTCCCAGCCTTTAGTCCTCCAGATGATTTGGACTTCAGCTCCCATGATTCCTGACTGTTGGCCATGTTGACTGGAGCTTCAGGAGCTGAAGTCCAAAATAGAGAGGACCAAAGGTTGGGAACCACTGATCTGGAGGGTCAGACCCTGAGGGCCACTGCCTGGGGTCACTTCCAATGCAGGGAGGGCAGTGGGATTCAGTCCTCAACCTTTGGCCCACAAGTTTGGACTCCATCTCCCAGAATCCCTGGTGACTATTGGCAATGCTGGCTGGGACCTGAAGTCCAATGGAGTTGGAGGGGGTCTCCCTTGGGGCCCTATCCCATGCACCCAGATGACCCCCAACCAAACGGAGTCAGGAAGGCTCCCCAAGAGACAGAGGCAAGCGGAGGGTCCTCCCATCTTCCCTTGGTTTCTGGGGGGTTAAAGGGTCCGGGGGTTTTGGGACAGGGCTTCCTGAGCATGGATCCAGACCAGCTATGATCCTACACTGGGAGTGCAAAGCATACATCTCTGCATGCAGAGCCATGCAGCAATGTATTGTGCAACCTTTATGTTGCTGTATATGCAGTGATTGTATTTTGCAAGCTCTGTGCTGAGTGGCAGCATTGCACACCTGAAACAAGGGGTAAAATGCTTTCATTCATTCTGAATTTGTACCCCAGTGCAAGAATCCTGTTAAATCTCAGGTACAGAGCCAGTGTGCAGCTGTAGAACCAATATATATGTTTGTAGAAAGGGGTGGATATGGTGAGAACCAAATGCCATGTGGAAATGAGTGCGCCACCAAACAGATAACAGTCCCTCTGCACCTACGCACCAACTGTACCTGTGCTGCAGGTAATGCGAACACACTCCTGCAACGTCATGTTCCCAAAACCAGCTTGACCAGAATTCAGCAGAAAAAATGGTGCCTTTCACATTACCTATAGATCCAGCACTTTGATGCCACTTCAACTGCCCTGGTTCCAGGCCAGGGACAACTGCAATGTGCAGTTGGGTCTCCTGTTTGCCCTTCTCTGCAAAAGGCCTGGGGTGCCTTCTTGTTGTTGTTGTTGTGTGCCTTTCAGTTGATTCCATTTCTTGGTGGCCATACCTGGGGACTTTCTTGGCATCAGGGGAGGCTTGCCCTGGCCTTCCTTTCAGGCTCAGACAGCAGGCTTAGCGTCACATTACACCATTATTAGTGCTGTTACTCCTCTTTAACAGCTATGCGATTCTGGGGTTTGTAGTTTACTGAGGCCTAAGAGCTCTCTAGCTGAGGATGAATAAATGCCCCCCTTAACCCCTCCCCTGCAAATCCCAGGAACCCACAAGAGGCAACCATAGCAATTGAAGTGGAATAATAGCACCATAATGGCATAGTGTGACATTGGGATCCTAGAGCTGGAAGCGACCCCAAGAAGGGCCCTGATCCAGCGCAACCCCCCTTCTTCTGCCATACAGGAACTCCCCATCAAAGCATTGCCATTGACAGATGGCCATCCAGCCTCTGTTTAAAGACCTCCAAGGAAGGAGACTCCACCGTCTCAATGTATTCTTCTTATCATCAGAATGTTTTGGTGGAATCTCTTTTCCTGTAGTTTGGATCCATTGCTCTGAAGCAGCTGAGCACAAGCTGGCTCTATCTTTAATACTGTCCTAAGATTTGGTCACTCAAGGAGCTTCCATGGCTGAGCATGGGTTTGAACCCTGGGCTCCCAGAGGAATCCTAGAACAGCACTCTGGCTGTGGGTAGTGCAATGGCCATGGCAATGGAAAGGTGATAAAAGTGCAGTTAACTGTGTTGTGTCAAAGAGACCAAAGATGCATGGCTGAAATCCCATGGCTCCCCCAGGCCACTGACTCAGTTGGATATGCTGATGTCTTGACTCACTACTCAGCCGTGGGTTCAGTGGGTCTACTCTAATGGGAACCAACCCACAGGATCCCAGGCGTGCATGCAGGCAAGTGTGCACTTGCGTGTCTGTGCAAATACATATCCACATCATGCGAAGTGAGGCCTCTCCATCTCAAAATCTCAAGCCACCCTTGCCTCTCTGCTCTCTTCCCGGAGCCTGTTGCAACCTGATCCCAAAGCCAAGGGAGTTTGCATCTCTGGAGTGCAAAATGGAAGACTCTCTTTGGTGAATCTGTAAAACAAGGCAAGCTGCTGTCTGTGTGTGTGTGAGAGAAAGAGTGTCTATGTGTGCATGAAAGTGTGTTTGTGTTTGTGTGTGGGGGTATGTTTTGGTTGGAAGGAGGGCTGATGTGGAAAAGCCTCTTGCACTTCCCCTGTTCTGTTGCGCCTCACAATCACAACACTTTTAAAAAGCATGGTCTTCATTACAGGCAGTGGCTGCAAAGAGCAGACTGCCCCCCCCAAGTGGTTGTTGTTGTTGTTGTGTGCCTTTGTTTCTGACTTATAATGTCCCTAAGTAAGGGGAACCTATCATGGGGTTTTCCTGGCAAGATTGTTTGTTTGGCAGTTTCCCTCTGAGGCTGAGAGAGTGTGGCTTGCCCAAGGTCACTCAATGGGTTTCATGCTTGAGCTGGGATTCAAACCCTGGTCTCCAGAGTCATAGTCCAATGCTCAAACTACTAAGCCACACTGTCTCTCCAGAAGTGGAGTTACTGGGCTTGTTAGCCTTTAAAAACACTCCCGATGGGAGAGAGGGAAGAGGTTTGCGGCGCAGGGCCAGGTTACAACAGTCCTTGGGAGGAGTGGGAAGACAGCGTCAGCGTCTGCTCTCCGCTGCTGCGTTTCTGCAGCAGTCTGTATCCGGGGGGCAAGAAGGGACCGCCTCGGATGGCACTGGGCCCAGCCCTGCCCTGCCCTGCCCAATCTGGGAGCCTTGCTGCCCGCCTGCCCCGCTGACCCCGCCCCAGCTGCAGGCTGCTCAGGATGCAAACTGAGGTTTGCTGGTTCCACAGGGATGACGTAGCGCCAACGCCGTTGTCCCCTGCGGCGGTGGCTGCCTCTTGCATCTTGTATTCCTCCAAATTCCCCTGCATTTGCAAGAGAGTCACTTGCGCATCCGGTTGGCGCAGTGCCATCCGTGGGGCTTGCCTTTCTGTGCGAGGTGAGTGGCATGAAACTGCCAGGGATCCAGAGTGGCCCTTTGCATTTGATGTTCTGGAAAATGCCAAGTCTCTCCCTTCACCCAGAAGACCTCTCTCAGTCTCTGAGGAAAGCCATTGCAAACTGTGTCCCTCCCTGCAAAAGCCACCTCGACCCGGCCTCCTGCATGAGGCAATGCCCCCCTCCCCAAATCAAGTGAAGCCCATCCCAGGAACGTCTCCCAGGACTACATTTGTGGTGCAAAAGTAGCCTTCCATATGTCAGCTCCAGCTTCAACGCTGGCACCTCAAGGGAAGAGGCCGCTCAGAGGCTGGTTTTGCTACCTGAGGCCATGGCTTCTTGCACCGTGAGCCGTGAGCCCCCCGTGGACGAGGCCTGACCCCAGCAGCCCTTCTCCAGCCAAGGTGCCCTGCTCCATGGCCTCTGCGCCACTCCTAGCAGTGCTGACCATAGTCCAGGTAGCTGCCCATGCTCTGCAGGCACCTCTGGAGGCGGCCCAAAGTCACGGCGGACGTCGTGTACGGAGAATTGGCCAGCAGCTCCGTCAGGTTGCCCAGGTCATCGGAGGAAGGGGGTCTCTGGATGGGGCAGCCCATGAGGACACCCAGCAGCCGCATGAGGCTCTGCAGGTTCTCCACGTCGTTGGAGATTTGGGCCACCGGAGCTTCATAGGGCAAGCTGGAGAGGACGCGGTGGAAGATGCCCAGAGCGGCATCCACGGTCTCCAGGCTCTGCATGGGAAGCTCCTCTGGGATGAAGTCCAAGCCATGGATCCTTAGGCTCACCGGAGGGAACTGTGGGGAGAGGAGAGCGTCAGAGACCCACACCATTCAAAGGGACCCTCAAAGGCTATCCTCCCCTTTGGCCAGTGCAGGACCTCCACAGCTAAAGCAGGGTCTCCCACCACCATCCTCTCCAAAACCGTCTCTCTGGCTGTGCCAAGGGCTTGGGGTCATGGAGTGGGGCACCCACAGATTTGCATGCCAGTAGCCTTTGAGTGGGCATCCCTAGGCTTTCCTGGGAAACGTCATGCCAACATGGTACCATTCTAAGTGCCATTCTGGAGGTTCTGGGAGCTCTAGTCCCCCACAGAAGAAATAGCTTTCTCCAAGGCTCTACCAATGCAACAATTGCCCAAAGTGCCACGACTGGCGTGGACACAGTCTGGCCTTGGCACAGCGAGGGCAGATAGGCTAAAAATCTTCAGTAGGTTCATTTTAGTTAAAGACATAAAGGTAAAGATAGTCCCTTTATGTGAATGTCTAGTCGTAACCGACTGTAAGGGCTGGTGCTCATCTCCGTTTCTAAGCCGAATAGCCAGCGTTGTCCAAGGACTGCTCTGGTGGTCATGTGTCCAGCATGGCAGCACCAAACGCTGTGACCTTCCCACTGAGAAGTCATACATATTTATCTACTTGCATTTGCATGGTTTTGAACTGCTAGGTTGGCAGATGTTGGGACTAGCCTGTTGGAAAATCAGTAGGCAAAGGGATCTTGTAGCACCTTAGAGACTAACTGGAAGAAAGGAGCTGGTAGCATGAGTTTTCCTAGGCTAAAAACTATTTCCTCAGATGCATTTAAATGCAATAACAATAATGATGATGATGAATGTAGAGAGATCTTGTAGCACCTTTGAAACTAACTGGAAGAAAGACGTTGGCAGCATGAGCTTTCCTAGACTTGAGCCTACTTCTCCAGATACATGGGCTTTGGGTTGTTTGTTGTTGTTGTTGTTGTTGTTTTGCAAGTCTATGAAAGCTCATGTTGCCAACTTCTTTCTTCCAGTTAGTCTCAAGTGTGCTGCAAGATCCCTTTGCATATCTTATTTATTTATTTATTTCCTTTGCAATTCACTGATTCTACAAAAGATGTCAAAAGCAATGAAGGAATGATGATGCTGCCTAGAAAGACTGAAACGGGCGACTCAACGGGATCTTGGGGCCCTTTCCAGTTGACTGGACCCCCACTTGTTTCCTCTTCCAGTTTTTGTGGGTCCACCTGGGCAGGGGAGGATTTTTGTAATGAAGACCCCAGGAGCAGTGCCCAGCTGGCAAGGGGAGGACCGTGCCATGCGGGGGGTTGCAGGGTGGTCACTTCTGGCGCATGGCTCACCTGGTGCCCCTGGATCCTGGCAATAATGATCTCGGCGAGGCCTTTCGCGTCGGCGATGACCCTTTCGATCTTCACCGGCTGGCAGTAGAAGAGGGGCAGCCAGGCCCACAGAAAGCCCAACAGGGAGAGGCTGGGGTGGCGCATCTTCCACTTCTCTGTAGGCAAAAAGGAGGGAGGTCAACCGGTTGGGGGGGGGTCCTGGTTGCGAGGATGTGGAAGGAGGCATAAACCCGACCCAGTTCCCTTGCCTGCCAAGGGTTAAAGTGACCCTAAACTTCAGTTCTCCGGTTGTTTTGGACTTTAGGTCCCAGAATTCCTGACCATTGGTCAAGATGGCTGGGGCTTCTGGGAGTTGAAGTCCAAAAACTTGGAGGACCAGCATTTGGAAATCATGATGTTTAGCTTTATATATGGAATTTATCAGTGCCTTTACATTTCCTTGGGCCTAATTTCCCACTAAAGGCACCAGATCCTGGACAATAAGTAGGGTCAGCCCTAGTAAGTACTTGGATGGGAGACCACCAATGTACCCCAGGTGGTGCAAATAATAGTTCAGAGGAAGGAAAACTATCTCTGAGGATGCCTTGCCCAGGAGAACCCTGTTAAATTCATGGGGTCACCATAAATCAACAGGCAATTTGAAGGCACATGGAGATATAGAGGGTCTAAATGTCCCAAAGGCACCAGCTCCCACCTGATCTTCATAGATAAGCAGGGTCAACCCTGGGTAGTACTTGGAGGGGAGACCACCAATGTATACCAAGGGCTGTAGGTTTATTTCAGAGGAAGGGGCTGGCAAAACCACCTCTGAGGATCCCTTGCTTAAGAAACCCCTGTTAAATTAATGGGGTTGCCATAAGTCTAGAGGAGAATTGAAGGCTCTCGCAGACATCCCTTAAGTGCCCTTGGCAGGCATTGCACTGCCTCCTCCTTGGCCAGGAAAAAATAGTCCCATAAGTTTCACAAGTCAAATTAAGAACTCCTGACCTTTGTACCCAAAGTGTTCTGTGTCCTCATGTGACTCCAACCTGCAATGACCCTATGGGGCAATTTCTGAGGCTGAGAGAGTGGGCCTTGGCCAGGGTCTCCCTGGGCCTCTGAGTCCAGCTTTCAGACCCATGCTGGCGTTTGGCCCCAACATTTGCCTGCCAAAATGCAATAACAAAGCCTGGGACTTGGAAGGCCTCCTTGTCCATCTCGGTTTCCCAGGTGGTCCACCCAGCTTCTGAGCATAAGCAGAGTTCTGACAGAAGGCCTCCCTAGTCTGGTCTTTCCCATTTCCAACAGCAGGAAAGCAGATGCCCCAATGGGCTTCAGCCCACCACCAGCACCCTCCATGTTGCTTTCCTCAGGGGTTGGGGTAGTTGGCCACTGTGTTGGCCCTGGAGGCAATGCAAAGCCACCTTCCTGGCCAGCAGGCCCCGATCCCTGCGTTTCCTGGTTATAAAGACTTCTTTGGAGGTCTTTAGGCAGAGGCTGGATGGCCATCTGTCAATGGGGATGCTTTGACTGAGAGCTCCTGCATGGCAGAATGGGGTTGGACTGGATCAGGGCCCTTGGGGCCTCTCCCAGCTCTATGGTTCTATGATCCTATAAACCGGGAAGAGAGAACCCACTGGCTTTCCAAGGGAGGAAGGCAATCAGGAACGGTTCTTCTTGCCGTCAGGAAGGGTTCTCCTTCATGCTCAGCCAAAATTCCCTCTCTTGCAGCTGGGATCCTGTCGGTTCATGTCCTGCCTTCCGGAGCAGACGAAGTGCGCATTGTGCAAGAAGAATTCCCAGCCTGAAACCGGCGAGAGGAAGCCCCCAGGGGTTGTGGCGCGGAGAGGGGGGCAAGGGCCCGACTTCAAAGCCCCTCCGCCCGTGGGAAGTGCCCCGGGGGGCCTAGGGCCCAGACCGGCTCCCTCACACTCTCTCAGCCAAGCCTACCCTGCAGGGGCCTTGGGAGGAGAAGGGGCTGGATGGGCAAAGAAGTCTTTATGACCCGGAAAATGCAGGCATCGGGGCCTGCTGGCCAGGAAGGTGGCTTTGTGATGCCTCCAGAGCCAAGGCAGTGGCCAACCTGGAGCTTCTCAGAATGGGGTAAAAGATGGGGGCCAAGTCCAACCCATACGTGGCCCCCAAGGCTGTTTTGGGGTGCCTTGCCCACCCCACAACTGCTGCACTAGCCTTTCCCAGGGATGAGTTGCTTGTGCTGTTTAAACATTTGAAGGGATGCCATATTGAGGAGGGAGCAAGCTTGTTTCCTGCTGCTCCAGAGAAAAGGAGACAATGGAACAACGGGGTCAAGCTCCAGGAAAAGAGATTCCACCTCAAGGTTAGGAGGAGCTTCCTGGGAGCAAGGGCTGTTCAACAGGGGAGATTGTGGTGGAGTCTCCTTCCCTGGAGGTCTTTAAACCGAGGCTGGATGGCCGTCTGTCACAGGGAGGGCTTGGATCGTGGATTCCTGCATGGCAGAAGGGTTGGACTGGATGGCCCCTGGGAGTCTCTTCCATCTCTATGATTCTAATTCAAAGATATAGCCGTGTTAGTCTGTACAATCATTATGTAGAGAGATCTTGTAGCACCTTTGAGACTAACTGAAAGAAAGAAAGAAGTTGGCAGCAGGAGCTTTCGTAGGTCTTGACCAAATGCATCTGAAGAAGTAGACTTAAGTCTACAAAAGCTCCTGCTGCCAACTTCTTTCTTTCAGTGAGTCTCAAAGGTGCTGCTATTTCTCTCTAAAGGAGTCTAAATAAACCTCTGAGGGCCCCATTCCGTCACTGGAACCAGTTGCAGGCCCCCATTGCGCTGCTTTCTGTTAAGCCAAAAAATAAAAAGCCGCAATGTGTTTAAACAGGGCCTTCTCTGCGGTGGCTCTCCCTGCTGCCGAGGCCCGGCTGGTGGCCTTGCAGTGCCCAGTTATGGAAGTGTTTGGGAGAGACTGAGTGGCTGTGGCTGGCCCCATTGGGTCATGGGAGTTGTGGTCCCACAAAGGAACCCCCTGAGCTCTGCCTGCTTGGTTCTCCTTCCAGGGAAAGGGTCCCAGAGGTGCTGCGTTCGGGTCCAAGGCGGCTGCGGAGGCCAAGGAGCTGGGAACCAGTTTGGCTCAGAGGAAGCCTGGCCTCGCCATCTTTACCTCTCCCGCTCCCTCCCACCCCTCAGTAGTGGTCTTCCTTGCCTACATTTGGGCTCATGGAGGCCATTTGGGTCCATGGAAAGTGGGCACAGGGTGCCAACCCTTCTGCTCGCAAGGGTCTCAGTCTGGTCCCTTTTTTGGAGCAGACGGAGCCAAGGGCCTGAGAGCAAGAGCATGTACATTTCTATAGTGCTTCATAGTGAACTCAGCTGTCTCTAAGCCCTTTACAGTGCTTTAGCCCCCAAGAAGCTGGAGACTCAGTTTTACTGACCTACAAAGGATGGAAGTTGAGTCAGCCTTGGAGCCCTGCCTGGGATCGAACCCACAACCTGAGCGGAGGTGGCAAGTGGCAGCCTCAGAGGGGTGGGCTTGGGCCACAGTCAGACCCTGCTGGACACTGCGGCATCAAAACTATGGTGGGATTGGGTGCAACCAAAGTGGCAAAGGGTCTGGAAACCATGAAGCCCTAGGAGGAGAGACTTAGGGAATTGCTGGGATGTTCAGCCTGGAGAAGAGAAGGTTAAGAAGCGAAATGATAGCCCTGTTTAGATACTTAAAGGGATGCCATACTGAGGATAGAGTAAGCTTGTTTTCTGCTCTTCCAGAGAAAAAGAGACAATGGAGCAATGGATGCAAGCTCCAGGAAAACATTAGGAGGAACCTCCGGGCAGAAGGGGTTGTTCCACAGTTTCCGGCAGCGAAAGGCCACCCTCAGAGTGTCTTGGGGCCTCCTTCTTTGGAGGCTGTCTTTAAGCAGAGGCTGGACGGCCATCTGTCACTGGGGTGCTTGGACTTAGATTTCCTGCATGGCAGAATAAAGAGGTTGGACTGGATCAGGGCCCTTCTTAGGGTGTCTTCTAGTCTATGATTCAGGGCCTTTAGAGCCAGGGAGAAGCCCCAGCGCAGGGCAAGCAAAGGGTTGGCCTCTCCAGAGACCGGAGGGTGGCAAGGTTGGCACCTTGCAAAATCTCTGCCTTATCTAAGTTGCCCAGGTAAGGGCCCCCAGGGCTGCACCTGTCCCCCGGGGCTCCGTGCCACCTGTTCGTCGGCTTCCTTTGTTCCTGGGCACGCTCACCCGTTTCCCACGAAGGCAGGCGAGGAGGTGGCATCAGGTGGCATCTGGAGGGTGGCACTCCTCAGGCAGAGATCCTCAGGCAGAGATGCCTGGTCCTTCGCAGGAGAAGGGCAGCAGGAGGGTGAGCGATCCTGGAGCGGGTGGCAAGGCCCAGGGCCCGAGGGTTGGCCTTGCCCTCCAGAAGGGAAGGAGGGACTCGGGAGGGTGGCATTTGGACGCGAGGGAGGCCTCCAGGAAGGAGGACCTCGTGGAGCGCCTTCTGGGCACAACGGAGGGGCTGGCATGGAGGAGGAGGAGGAGGCCCTCCCGGCCAGTCCTCCCGCTCAGCCCCCGGAGAGCAGGGCCAAAGGGCAGC